>NC_088407.1:62062014-62362014 GCF_034236695.1 Oncorhynchus nerka
TTGGTACCTCCTGTATATAGCCTCCACATTGACTCTGTATCGGTACCTCCTGTATACAGCCTCCACATTGACTCTGTATTGGTACCCCTGTATACAGCCTCCACATTGACTCTGTATCGGTACCCCCTGTATATAGCCTCCACATTGACTCTGTATCGGTACCCCCTGTATACAGCCTCCACATTGACTCTGTATCGGTACCCCCTGTATATAGCCTCCACATTGACTCTGTATCGGTACCTCCTGTATATAGCCTCCACATTGACTCTGTATCGGTACCTCCTGTATATAGCCTCCACATTGACTCTGTACCGGTACCTCCTGTATACAGCCTCCACATTGACTCTGTATCGGTACCCCCTGTATATAGCCTCCACATTGACTCTGTATCGGTACCTCCTGTATACAGCCTCCACATTGACTCTGTACCGGTATTCTCCTGTATACAGCCTCCACATTGACTCTGTATCGGTACCCCCTGTATAGCCTCCACATTGACTCTGTATCGGTACCCCCTGTATACAGCCTCCACATTGACTCTGTACCGGTACCCCCTGTATATAGCCTCCACATTGACTCTGTACCAGGACCCCCTGTATACAGCCTCCACATTGGCTCTGTACCAGGACCCCCTGTATATAGCCTCCACATTGACTCTGTACCGGTACCCCCTGTATACAGCCTCCACATTGACTCTGTACCGGTACCCCCTGTATATAGCCTCCACATTGACTCTGTACCAGGACCCCCTGTATACAGCCTCCACATTGACTCTGTACCGGTACCCCCTGTATACAGCCTCCACATTGACTCTGTACCGGTACCCCCTGTATATAGCCTCCACATTGACTCTGTACCAGGACCCCCTGTATATAGCCTCCACATTGACTCTGTACCAGTACCCCCTGTATATAGCCTCCACATTGACTCTGTACCGGTACCCCCTGTATATAGCCTCCACATTGACTCTGTACCAGGACCCCCTGTATATAGCCTCCACATTGACTCTGTACCAGTACCCCCTGTATATAGCCTCCACATTGACTCTGTACCAGGACCCCCTGTATACAGCCTCCACATTGACTCTGTACCGGTACCCCCTGCTGTATATAGCCTCCACATTGACTCTGTACCGTACCCCTGTATATAGCCTCCACATTGACTCTGTACCGGTACCCCTGTATATAGCCTCCACATTGACTCTGTACCGGTACCCCCTGTATATAGCCTCCACATTGACTCTGTACCGGTACCCCCTGTATATAGCCTCCACATTGACTCTGTACCGGTACCCCCTGTATATAGCCTCCACATTGACTCTGTACCGGTACCCCCTGTATATAGCCTCCACATTGACTCTGTACCAGTACCTCCTGTATATAGCCTCCACATTGACTCTGTACCAGTACCTCCTGTATATAGCCTCCACATTGACTCTGTACCAGGACCCCCTGTATACAGCCTCCACATTGACTCTGTACCGGTACCCCCTGTATATAGCCTCCACATTGACTCTGTACCAGGACCCCCTGTATACAGCCTCCACATTGACTCTGTACCGGTACCCCCTGTATACAGCCTCCACATTGACTCTGTCCCGGTACCCCCTGTATACAGCCTCCACATTGACTCTGTCCCGGTACCTCCTGTATACAGCCTCCACATTGACTCTGTATTGGTACCTCCTGTATACAGCCTCCACATTGACTCTGTCCCGGTACCCCCTGTATACAGCCTCCACATTGACTCTGTCCCGGTACCTCCTGTATACAGCCTCCACATTGACTCTGTATTGGTACCCCCTGTATACAGCCTCCACATTGACTCTGTCCCGGTACCCCCTGTATACAGCCTCCACATTGACTCTGTCCCGGTACCTCCTGTATATAGTCTCCACATTGACTCTGTACCGGTACCCCCTGTATATAGCCTCCACATTGACTCTGTACCGGTACCCCCTGTATATAGCCTCCACATTGACTCTGTACCGGTACCCCCTGTATATAGCCTCCACATTGACTCTGTACCGGTACCCCTGTATATAGCCTCCACATTGACTCTGTACCGGTACCCCTGTATATAGCCTCCACATTGACTCTGTACCAGTACCTCCTGTATATAGCCTCCACATTGACTCTGTACCAGTACCTCCTGTATATAGCCTCCACATTGACTCTGTACCAGGACCCCTGTATACAGCCTCCACATTGACTCTGTACCGGTACCCCTGTATATAGCCTCCACATTGACTCTGTACCAGGACCCCTGTATACAGCCTCCACATTGACTCTGTACCGGTACCCCTGTATACAGCCTCCACATTGACTCTGTCCCGGTACCCCTGTATACAGCCTCCACATTGACTCTGTCCCGGTACCTCCTGTATACAGCCTCCACATTGACTCTGTATTGGTACCTCCTGTATACAGCCTCCACATTGACTCTGTCCGGTACCCCCTGTATACAGCCTCCACATTGACTCTGTCCCGGTACCTCCTGTATACAGCCTCCACATTGACTCTGTATTGGTACCCCCTGTATACAGCCTCCACATTGACTCTGTCCCGGTACCCCCTGTATACAGCCTCCACATTGACTCTGTCCCGGTACCTCCTGTATATAGTCTCCACATTGACTCTGTCCCGGTACCTCCTGTATATAGCCTCCACATTGACTCTGTATTGGTACCTCCTGTATACAGCCTCCACATTGACTCTGTATTGGTACCTCCTGTATACAGCCTCCACATTGACTCTGTACCGGTACCCCCTGTATATAGCCTCCACATTGACTCTGTATTGGTACCTCCTGTATACAGCCTCCACATTGACTCTGTATTGGTACCTCCTGTATATAGCCTCCACATTGACTCTGTACCGGTACCCCCTGTATACAGCCTCCACATTGACTCTGTATTGGTACCCCCTGTATATAGTCTCCACATTGACTCTGTCCCGGTACCTCCTGTATACAGCCTCCACATTGACTCTGTATTGGTACCCCCTGTATATAGCCTCCACATTGACTCTGTATTGGTACCTCCTGTATACAGCCTCCACATTGACTCTGTATTGGTACCTCCTGTATATAGCCTCCACATTGACTCTGTACCGGTACCCCCTGTATACAGCCTCCACATTGACTCTGTATTGGTACCTCCTGTATACAGCCTCCACATTGACTTTGTACCGGTACCCCCTGTATACAGCCTCCACATTGACTCTGTACCAGTACCCCCTGTATACAGCCTCCACATTGACTCTGTATTGGTACCTCCTGTATACAGCCTCCACATTGACTCTGTACCAGTACCCCCTGTATACAGCCTCCACATTGACTCTGTACCAGTACCCCCTGTATACAGCCTCCACATTGACTCTGTATTGGTACCTCCTGTATACAGCCTCCACATTGACTCTGTACCAGTACCCCTGTATACAGCCTCCACATTGACTCTGTACCAGTACCCCTGTATACAGCCTCCACATTGACTCTGTATTGGTACCTCCTGTATATAGCCTCCACATTGACTCTGTACCAGTACCCCCTGTATACAGCCTCCACATTGACTCTGTATTGGTACCTCCTGTATATAGCCTCCACATTGACTCTGTACCAGTACCCCCTGTATATAGCCTCCACATTGACTCTGTATTGGTACCTCCTGTATACAGCCTCCACATTGACTCTGTACCAGTACCCCCTGTATATCGCCTCCACATTGACTCTGTATTGGTACCTCCTGTATACAGCCTCCACATTGACTCTGTACCAGTACCCCCTGTATATCGCCTCCACATTGACTCTGTATTGGTACCTCCTGTATACAGCCTCCACATTGACTCTGTACCAGTACCCCCTGTATATCGCCTCCACATTGACTCTGTATTGGTACCTCCTGTATACAGCCTCCACATTGACTCTGTATTGGTACCTCCTGTATACAGCCTCCACATTGACTCTGTATTGGTACCTCCTGTATACAGCCTCCACATTGACTCTGTATTGGTACCTCCTGTATACAGCCTCCACATTGACTCTGTATTGGTACCTCCTGTATACAGCCTCCACATTGACTCTGTATTGGTACCTCCTGTATACAGCCTCCACATTGACTCTGTACCGGTACCCCCTGTATATAGCCTCCACATTGACTCTGTATTGGTACCTCCTGTATACAGCCTCCACATTGACTCTGTATTGGTACCTCCTGTATACAGCCTCCACATTGACTCTGTATTGGTACCTCCTGTATACAGCCTCCACATTGACTCTGTATTGGTACCTCCTGTATACAGCCTCCACATTGACTCTGTATTGGTACCTCCTGTATACAGCCTCCACATTGACTCTGTATTGGTACCCCCTGTATACAGCCTCCACATTGACTCTGTACTGGTACCTCCTGTATACAGCCTCCACATTGACTCTGTACCGGTACCTCCTGTATACAGCCTCCACATTGACTCTGTATTGGTACCTCCTGTATACAGCCTCCACATTGACTCTGTATTGGTACCTCCTGTATACAGCCTCCACATTGACTCTGTACTGGTACCTCCTGTATACAGCCTCCACATTGACTCTGTACCAGTACCCCCTGTATACAGCCTCCACATTGACTCTGTACTGGTACCTCCTGTATATAGCCTCCACATTGACTCTGTACCGGTACCTCCTGTATACAGCCTCCACATTGACTCTGTACCGGTACCTCCTGTATATAGCCTCCACATTGACTCTGTACCGGTACACCCTGTATATAGCCTCCACATTGACTCTGTACCGGTACCTCCTGTATATAGCCTCCACATTGACTCTGTATTGGTACCTCCTGTATATAGCCTGCACATTGACTCTGTACCGGTACACCCTGTATATAGCCTCCACATTGACTCTGTACCGGTACCTCCTGTATACAGCCTCCACATTGACTCTGTATTGGTACCTCCTGTATACAGCCTCCACATTGACTCTGTATTGGTACCTCCTGTATACAGCCTCCACATTGACTCTGTATTGGTACTGTATTGGTCCTGTATACAGCCTCCACATTGACTCTGTATTGGTACACCTCCTGACTCTGTATTGGTACCTCCTGTATACAGCCTCCACATTGACTCTGTATTGGTACCTCCTGTATACAGCCTCCACATTGACTCTGTATTGGTACCTCCTGTATACAGCCTCCACATTGACTCTGTACCAGTACCCCCTGTATATAGCCTCCACATTGACTCTGTATTGGTACCTCCTGTATACAGCCTCCACATTGACTCTGTATTGGTACCTCCTGTATACAGCCTCCACATTGACTCTGTATTGGTACCTCCTGTATACAGCCTCCACATTGACTCTGTATTGGTACCTCCTGTATACAGCCTCCACATTGACTCTGTATTGGTACCCCCTGTATATAGCCTCCACATTGACTCTGTATTGGTACCTCCTGTATATAGTCTCCACATTGACTCTGTATTGGTACCTCCTGTATACAGCCTCCACATTGACTCTGTATTGGTACCTCCTGTATATAGCCTCCACATTGACTCTGTACCAGTACCCCCTGTATACAGCCTCCACATTGACTCTGTACCAGTACCCCTGTATATAGCCTCCACATTGACTCTGTACTGGTACCCCTGTATACAGCCTCCACATTGACTCTGTATTGGTACCTCCTGTATACAGCCTCCACATTGACTCTGTATTGGTACCTCCTGTATACAGCCTCGCTTGTTATTTTACTGCTGATGTTTAATGAATGGTTATGGTAATTTTCTGTTTTCTACTTATCCATTTTTTTACTTAACACTTATTTCTATTTTTTTCTTAACTTCTTAAAGCATTGTTGTTTAAGGGCTTGTAAGTAAGCATTTCACTGTAAGGTCTACACCTGTTGTATTCGGCGCATGTGACAAATAACATTTGATTTGACTTGTTAAGAACCGAACTATCAAGTGTCAGTCAATCAGAGCAATAATCTCCAGTCCCAGAGCAGAGGGCCTGACCTCTGTGGTTACTTACTGTAGACCACCCTCTGACGACCAGGAGCTGGGCTGTCAGAACAGCCAGTCTACAGACAGACCACCCCGCTCTGGCCTCTTCATGTCAGCATGTCTACGGGACGTCCTGTATTATGAGGCAATAACACTTGTCTAACACTCATGTCTTACTCCTGTGACCAATAGTGGGGCAGCAGGGCGATGGAATGAGTACTCAGTGAGTCTATCACCTTCACCACACCCATCAAAATGCACAAAATCCTATTTTCAGTATATTGTACTTAAGATGAAATTCACATGATGTACTGTTTTACCCTCCTGCTGTGTTCCAGTCGAATTGGACCGATTTACAAGTTCTCTCTGAAAAATGTAGTTAATTTAATCTGATTGTCATAAGGATCCATGACTTTGTCCACACGGGGCATCTGAACACACAAAATACATTTGGATGATTTTCATAACATTTTGGGTATTTAATTTAATTTGTGTACATCTGTGGTGTTCCCGGTCAAAAATAACCCATAAATGAATGGGTGACACACACACGGTCATGATTTTTGTAATAATGGTCAGACCAAGACGCAGCGCGATTTGAGTTCCACATACTTTATTATTAGTGAAACTTAACAAAACAAAACAATAAATGAACTAACCGTGACTACTGAGGTGCTAAGTCCAAACAAAAACAATATCCCATAACCCACAGGTGGAAAAAATGCTACTTAAGTATGATCCCCAATTAGAGACAACGATAGCCAGCTGCCTCTAATTGGGAATCATACCAAAACCCCAACATAGAAAAAACAACATAGAACCCCACATAGAGAATATAAACTAGACTAATCACCCAGTCACGCCCTGACCTACTCTACCATAGAAAATAAAGGCTCTCTATGGTGAGGACCTGACAGTACCCCCCCCCCCTGAAACCAAAAGGGAGGGTTAGGGGGGGGGGTCTAGTGTAGGCTCTGGTGCGGGGCGAAGTACTGGACTAGACGCCGTGTCTAGACTGGGCATCGGGGCAGAGAAGGGCTCCGGCCATGTAGCTGGACTGGACGCCGTGCTCAGACTGGGCATCGGCGCAGGGGAAGGCTCCGGCCATGTAGCTGGACTGGACGCCGTGCTCAGACTGGGCACCTGTGCAGAGGAAGACTCCGGCCTTGGAGCAGGACTGGACGCCGTGCCTGGACTGGACATCGTCGCAGAGGAAGGCTATTGCCAAGGAGCGGGACTGGACGCCGTGCTCAGACTGGGCATCGGCGCAGGGGAAGGCTCCGGCCATGTAGACTGGACGCTGTGCCTGGACATCGGCGCAGAGGAAGGCTCCTGCCAAGGAGCGGGACTGGACGCCGTGCTCAGACTGGGCATCGGCGCAGGGGAAGGCTCCAGCCATGTAGCTGGACTGGACGCCGTGCCTGGACATCGGCGCAGAGGAAGGCTCCTGCCAAGGAGCGGGACTGGACGCCGTGCTCAGACCGGGGGGACCGTCGCCCGGAAACTCCGGACTGGGGGGACCGTCGCCCGGAAACTCCGGACCGGGGGGACCGTCGCCCGGAAACTCCGGACCGGGGGGACCGTCGCCTGATCCCCACATAGAAAATATAAACTAGACTAACCCCCCAGTCACACCCTGACCAACTCCACAATAGAAAATAAAGGGGAAGGCTATGGTCAGGGCGTGACCCCCACCTCTCGGCCTCCATGGCAACTTCCTGTTTTCTGAGGTGTGATGTGATGTTTTATACAGTGCGGGTGTGATGTGATGTTTTATACAGTGCGGGTGTGATGTGATGTTTTATACAGTGCGGGTGTGATGTGGTGTTTTACACAGTGCGGGTGTGATGTGGTGTTTTACACAGTGCGGGTGTGATGTGGTGTTTTACACAGTGCGGGTGTGATGTGGTGTTTTATACAGTGCGGGTATGATGTGGTGTTTTATACAGTGCGGGTATGATGTGGTGTTTTACACAGTGCGGGTGTGTTGTGGTGTTTTATACAGTGCGGGTGTGTTGTGGTGTTTTATACAGTGCGGGTGTGATGTGGTGTTTTATACAGTGCGGGTGTGATGCGGTGTTTTATACAGTGCGGGTGTGATGCAGTGTTTTACACAGTGCGGGTGTGATGCGGTGTTTTACACAGTGCGGGTGTGATGCGGTGTTTTACACAGTGCGGGTGTGATGTGGTGTTTTACACAGTGCGGGTGTGATGTGGTGTTTTACACAGTGCGGGTGTGATGTGGTGTTTTACACAGTGTGGGTGTGATGTGGTGTTTTATACAGTGCGGGTGTGATGTGGTGTTTTATACAGTGCGGGTGTGATGTGGTGTTTTATACAGTGTGGGTGTGATGTGGTGTTTTATACAGTGCGGGTGTGATGTGGTGTTTTATACAGTGCGGGTGTGATGTGGTGTTTTATACAGTGCGGGTGTGCTGCGTCACAGCCAGCATGCGCCTGCGTTGTAGCTTCGCTCAGAGGTGTAATGCCTGATTAGGGGATTACAGGAAAGTACTTCTTTGCAGTTCTGTGAGAAACAATTATTAACATGTTGCTGTCTCTAATCCTGGATAAACACAGCTTTTCAAGAACAACAGCCAGACTCTCTTTCTTCCCTTTTTGAAAATCTGCATCTAAACCCTGTAGCCACTTGAACTCCAAAGCCTAACTAATACCAGTTAAGGAGACAGGGCAGTGGCATGGAACACTGTCATTACCTGGGTGCCGCTGATTCACTGTTCACAGCTCCTGGAGGAGAACATGGCTGACCAGCAGGGGATAGTATTTAGGGAGAAATCCACATTTAGCTCGGGGAGAGAAAGGCATTGTGTGGTGCATTACTTGTTGAAAGGGCATTAGACTGAACATGTTCACAGCCTGTAATCTTTTATTTGTTTGTACACTTCTTTCATGTAATTTGCTTTCTAGTAATTCAAAGAATATTTTGTAAGTGATGCTGCTGGAGAGGCTGTGGATAACTGATCCAGGTAGGGAAATACTACAGTGTAGATCTTTTAGAGCTGTCTGCTTGTCAGGGATGACTTTGAAGTCTTAATGTTTCCTATTGTACCTTAATAATACTTCCGATTAGTCTGATTTAACACCAGTTTAATAATACATGATTTATTTTGCTACTTCCAAGCAGGTGCAGAGGGCACTCGACATACACACCTCAGCCAGACTGTTCAAATAACACACACAAACTTAACAGATTTCCATCCAAAGTTTTTTGCAAGTACAGTAGGAGTATTGTAAGCTAGCAGTGTAGGACAGTTCCAGGGCTTAAGGAAACAGTTATTGGGGGAAAATACATATTTGAAATGTTATTTAATCACAATCAACATAATCATTTATTATCAACATTACCTCCATGTGTTGAGGAGAACCATACCCTCTGAGCTCCCGAAGGGGTTCCATCTCCCTATTGTCCGGTCCACAGAGCCCAGTGCAGGCCAGAGGGAGCAAGGCCTGGCCCTGAGGTCTAAGGTTGGTGGTGGTGGGTGGGATTGATGTGGAGCTGGTGCCCATCTGGCAGGGCAGGATTTAGCCCTAATCCCAGAGCTCCTAGGCAGGGGAGCCCCAGGCTGCTGATCAGAACGCCCCATTGGTCCCTATTCATTCCTCAGCAGACACATAGCCTGCTGTAGAAACCAGAGAAAAACAAGAAGTCTTCAACTGCTGGACATTGACAAGAACACATCAGAGACATTACAATTGATATTGTACACTGTGGGAAATGTTCATATTTTAATGGACACAGGAAACTTCATCTTAGCCGACACACATAATACACTGAGTATGCAAAACATTAGGAACACCTTCCTAATATTGAGTTGCACCCCCTTTTGCCCTCAGAACAGCCTCAATTTGGCGGGGCTTAGATTCTACAAGGTGTCAAAAGCATTCCACAGGGATGCTGGCCCATGTTCACTTCAATGCTTCCCACAGTTGTGTCAAGTTTGCTGCATGTCCTTTGGGCGTTGGACCATTCTCGATACACACGGGAAACTGTTGAGTGGGAAAAACCCGGTAGCGTTGCAGTTCTTGACACACACAAACCGCTGCGCTTGGCACCTACTACCATACCCCGTTCAAAGGCACTTAATTATTTTTGTCTTGCCCATTTACCCTCTGAATGGCACACACACACACAGAATACATGTCTCAAGGCTTAAAAATCCTTCTTTAACCTGTCTCCTCCCCTTCATCTACACGGATTGAAGTGGATTTAACAAGTGACATCAATAAGGGATCATAGCTTTCACCTGGATTCACCTGGTCGGTCTATGTCACGGAAAGAGCAGGTGTTCTTAAAGATTTGAACACGCAGGGTATATCCAGTAGACTAAACCAGTCCTGTCTGTCTGGGATTAACAGCTGTACACAGACGTAATGTGATAAACAAAAATAAAATATGATCGCAACAAACGCCGACAGGAAGAGGAGAGACATACACATCGTCACAAGCAGAGGACACAGACTGATATTTGAGAGGCAAGTTGTAGTAACACATTTGTCACATACACAAGTAAAGACTGAGTAAATATATACACACATAATTACAAAAACAGACGGAGAGGCAAATACACAAAGACACCCAGAAGCAGTCACAAAGCCAAACACACCTAACCACAGATAATCCCCTTGACACTGGAACACACACACACACACACACACACATTATGTTTATCACTCCAAAACCAGCCCACCGACACCCATCACTCTAATTCCATTTGTCTGTTTAGATTTGTTTTGCTTTAATCCTCCCTTGTTTGTGCACATCTGCAAGCACTGCAGCAGCATTGAGAGCGAGAGGAAGAGAGAGAGAAACAGAGTGAGTGAGTGAGAAAGAACTGAGTGCACAGGGAGTACTTTCAGTCCTGCACCTCTGGTCCCGGTACCGAGGGCTCCACCACTAGGGGTAGACAGGCATGTCTGCTAGCCCAGAGAGAGGCACCCTTTCCCAGCCACGGCGCTGCCGTCAGCCCCGCAGGCCTCATTAATCACTGTGCACAGTCAAACACCCAGTCACGCAGTCTCAAACACCAACACAACATTACAGGCTTTTTACACAGTATTACGCCACATCTTATTACCCCATTCAAGTCCCTCTATTAGCTCAATTGGATGATGGGATTTCCATTTGTAAATTGGGTGATTTTAGATTAGCTTGTCTGTATGTCAGCTGTGAAATGCCCCAATGAGACAGTGAATGAGGTGACCAATCCCGTGAATAAATGCTTACGCATGCTGGTGCTGTGCATGAATGAGTGGTGGTGTCGAGCAAAAAATATACAAAATAAAAACTTTACCAGGCAAAAGACGTGTGTTTAGGAACAATGTGAGCTGATTTCTAATAGGGTCACATTGTTTATCTCTTTGCATATTTAATTACTATGAGTTGTAAATGATACACACCTGTAGTGATGTACTCCTGACATGAAACATGTTTTAACAGGTAATTCAGGTCTAAACAGAGATTGTTATATACTTTTACTGTATCCTCACCTACTACCAACTGCCTTACGCAGGAACATAGTCAGCCGACAGAAACCAAGGTTGTGAATCACTCTTCATCCCCAGGCCTCTCATTCAGATACGAGAGAGAGAGAGAGAGAGACGAGAGAGAGAACAAGAGAGAGAGAACGAGAGAGAGAGAGAGAACGAGAGAACGAGAGAGAACGAGAGAACGAGAGAACGAGAGAACGAGAGAGAGAGAGAGAGAGAGAACGAGAGAGAATGAGAGAGAACGAGAGAGAGAGAGAATGAGAGAGAACAAGAGAGAGAGAGAGAGAGAGAAAAGAGGCACCCCAAGCGAGCTGAGACGCTGCAAATTATGAAAAAGCCTCTGTGTCCTAAATGGAGGCCAAGCTCTTTAATGTCGCACAAAATTAGAACCTGGGGGAGGAAGTGTGGCCTGCTTCTCGTTCTGGCCAACTCCCCGCCAACCCCCCTCCCTCAGCCCCTCTCAAAGCAAACAGAGATATTATCTCATGGCCAGTGGCGCTCTGTTGTATAGGGGAAACGGAGAGACCCCTGAGAGAGTCCAGGGGCGTCCATAAAGGTGCCTAATTTGTCAGTTTACTCCTCAATTATTTAAATAGGTCTAAGAAGGGAACGGAGAAAGGGGCTTTTTCTGCCTTTCCGTAGTAATGCGGAGAGAGACCTTTCTCCACAGTAGCTATTTTCAATTATGCTCTGCACTGCTGTCTTTGATAGACGAAAGTGCAGTGGTGCTATATCAAATAAACAAATGTATGTACACAAGATAACAATGGGAATTTAGGGAAATAACAATGGGAATTCAGTTAGCCAAGTATAACTCCAAGAGGTTATTTCACATTTACTATACCGTAATACTAAAATACATATTGAAAGAAAAACAGACACAAAGCTGTCAGTCGAGATGTAGGGCGGCGGTGTACTATGGAGACAGCGTTAAAAACCCTTTGTCCAGACATCCCCTGTGGTACTCCATGCACCTGTCTGCCTGGGTAAAGCCCTTATCCCTCAACTACCTCTCCAACCTGGACAGAGGAACATGGCTCCTTTCCTATCAGCCAGGCACCACCAGCCCTCCATGTCCTGCTAAAGGAGAAACACAGCCAGGCAGGGCCAGGCATCTCCCAGGCTAGGGCCAGGCATCTCCCAGGCTAGGGCCAGGCATCTCCCAGGCTAGGGCCAGGCATCTCCCAGGCTAGGGCCAGGAAACCCATTGGAGGTATGTGGGGGCTGGGGAAAGATATTAGCAAGGGTTCAAGATTGATCCTGAAAATGTAGATGGTCAAATCCCCCAACCCCTCCTATATCTGTCCCTATTGTTGAGAGCTTTATTAAAGAGACGATGAGGAGGATGCTGTGGATGTGTGGTAGGGGGTCGTGAGGTGACCATCACCCCCAAGCGTCTGGTGGAGGCAGGTAACACGCTCTTCCTCACACTGTCTACAGGCTTTTTTTTTAGGTCCCCAACAAGCACTTTCAATAAGCTCAGCAGCAGCAACACAAGGTCCTATGACAGCACTATATACCTAGTATTCCTACACACAGACCTGGACAATGTTCTCATCAACACAATGACTTAGTCCATTTAAAAACAGGCAGGTACACTTACAGGTGGAGAATACACATTTAGACTTTCTGCACAACAGGAGACAAACAAACCAACATAAAGACATATACAGTAAAGACAATGGAGAGAGCTGCTAGCACCTGTACAAACAGACTCTCTGTAAAGCCACAAACACACAGTACCTGCAGGGTCTTACACAATGGCTGTCACACACCGAGACACACACTCATTAAGGCAATAACCAACTCAACCTGCAAGCATGCCAATTCACACATTACAACATGTGAACAAAGTCATTCTCCAAGAGGAAAATAACCTACAGCGCATTACACAAAGGAACGCTTTGGTCCCATACATGTTCTATTAGACTTTTGGCTTGTTGCGAATACACTAGAAAAACACCTTGGATGTCCCAGCTAGTCCTGCTGGTGCTGAGGCACTCTGGAGCCCCAGCACTACAATGGGGACACCCCACACTGTCATCTATATTTTATCATAAAAAAAAAAACTTCATTTAACTAGGCAAGTCAGTTAAGAAGAAATTCTTATTTACAATGATGGCCTACCCCGGCCAAACCTGCACTCCCAATCACGGCCTGATGTGATACAGCCTGGATTTGAACCATGGACTGTAGGAACGCCTCTTGCACTGACATGCAGTGCCTTAGACCGCTGTGCCACTCGGGAGCCCATCTATAAGACCTACGGTGCAAAACCAACCATCAACAGCCGCTGCATTAGACAAACCTACAAGTATGGATGAATAACAAGAACAATCCTGTGCTAAAAATATGTCAAGTTCAGTCGCGGCCATTGGCCATGATCACAGAAATGGGTGGCGTAGATTAAACACCCTTGAAACAGGTTTCCCTGCTTAGGAAACTGATCTGCAGGGAAGTTTTTCCAGAGTGTAAGATGATGCAAAATCTGTGGCCAGCTCAGTACATTATGCCTATTCCACCCCCTACCACAACCCAACCTTCTCCATCCAGCCAGAGAGGAGATAGGCCCAGCCTCTAAAGCCGTCTTTTCAGCCCCTACTCCCGTTTGGTCTATCTGAGATGCACAGCAAGCGGAGGTGTTGCTTTTCCGCTGGCATTCCGGACAGTATCTACTTATAGATGGAGAAAAAGAGAAAAGAAAAACAGAAGGGGTATTATCAGGCAGGGATGAGAGCAGCAAAGGCATTTTGTCTTTTTATTCCGCTCCTAAGCCCTGGGCTTTGCTCCCAATCCGGATGGTCGATACGGCCAGGGATGTAAATGAAATGCAAAGAGGAATAAGACTGGCTTCCCATCTCCAGTGTGTGCCTCCATGCCCCCCCCCCCTCTCTTTTCTGCTCTGTCGCTATTCTCTTCTTCCGGCTGTTTATAGTGTTGTCTCTCTGTCTCCCATTCACAGGCTTGCCTCTCTCTCACCCTCTCTCTGTCTCTTTCCCCCTCTCCCTCCATCCCTTCCCTCTCCCTCTCTCCCTGGCTGGGCTCACAGCTCTTATCTCCTCAGACGCCCCACATTCCAGCGTTGCCGTGGCTGCCTGCCTGCATCCGTGGTCACGGCGATTCCATGGGTTCCTACAATCCTTCAGCAGCTTGCTGATTTGGGGTGGGCAACCGACTCTCAGAGACAGGGGGCGGGGGGGAGACAGTGGAAGAGAGGGACATAAGAGAGGGATGAGAGAGAGCGAGGGAGACAGGAGAGGGAGACAGATAGAGGGAGATTCAAGCAGAAGAAAGGACACAAGAAAAGGTAAATGATAAAGTAAGGTGACAGAGCAAAAAACACAAAATATATTAAACATCTGTACATTGTACTATAGATTCATAGATTTTTTTGCATCTCCTTCTAATATTAATTTGTCATATTTGTATACATCAATAAATACTTACACCAGAAATAAAATGTCTCATAGAAAAAATAAACACAGTAGAAAAAAAGTAAAGCTCTGAGAACATTTTAAGTGGAAAAATGAATCTTTGTTAGAGTATTTTAATCTGTGGACAGCAGAAAAATATAGCATGTTCACAGTCAGAATGTGGAAGGTGAGCGAGGTAGAAGGTCTCTCCGAGAACAGAGGAACGAGGGAATGGAAGGTGAGCGAGGTAGAAGGTCTCTCCGAGGACAGAGGAACGAGGGAATGGAAGGTGAGCGAGGTAGAAAGTCTCTCCGAGGACAGAGGAACGAGGGAATGGAAGGTGAGCGAGGTAGAAGGTCTCTCTGAGAACAGAGGAACGAGGGAATGGAAGGTGAGCGAGGTAGAAGGTCTCTCCTAGAACAGAGGAACGAGGGAATGGAAGGTGAGCGAGGTAGGTCTCTCCTAGAACAGAGGAATGAGTCCCTGCTGAGGACCCTTGCATGTCTGTGTGCAATGTCTCTGTCTGTGTTAGCGTAGTTGTGACTCTCAATGTCTGCGCAACAAAATGTCTCTGTGGAGATGAAAGCGCTCCACTGTTCAGTGTGTGTGTGTGTGTGTGTGTGTGTGTGTGTGTGTGTGTGGTGTGTGTTTCTGTCCTCGTGTCTGTGCATCACAGGAGGAGCACGCACCTCTAAATGCGTCCCTGGCATTGTAACATTTAATATGTCATTTAAATCCGTGAGGGATTATAGATCTGCTGTCAAAAGGAGAAAAAAAGTTTTTTAAAGGACCATCTCAGCCGGATGGATAGTCGGTGGGCAGCGGTGGTGATTTGGAGCCTGGGTCAGCCGGATGGATAGTCGGTGGGCAGCGGTGGTGATTTGGAGCCTGGGTCAGCCGGATGGATAGTCGGTGGGCAGCGGTGGTGATTTGGAGCCTGGGTCAGCCGGATGGATAGTCGGTGGGCAGCGGTGGTGATTTGGAGCCTGGGTCAGCCGGATGGATAGTCGGTGGGCAGCGGTGGTGATTTGGAGCCTGGGTCAGCCGGATGGATAGTCGGTGGGCAGCGGTGATGATTTGGAGCCTGGGTCAGCCGGATGGATAGTAGGTGGGCAGCGGTGGTGATTTGGAGCCTGGGTCAGCCGGATGGATAGTCGGTGGGCAGCGGTGGTGATTTGGAGCCTGGGTCAGCCGGATGGATAGTCGGTGGGCAGCGGTGGTGATTTGGAGCCTGGGTCAGCCGGATGGATAGTCGGTGGGCAGCGGTGGTGATTTGGAGCCTGGGTCAGCCGGATGGATAGTCGGTGGGCAGCGGTGGTGATTTGGAGCCTGGGTCATGCTAAGAGTCCAGAGGAAAGCGTGGCACGGCACAAGTCTGTCCTAGATTAAGAGCCTGCTCTAATCCTCCATTTCTGTGCACACATTGGGTTTCCCTCAATCTCAGCCTGACCGTCCTAATGGGAGAACTAAAGAACTAAAGCTGGAGGCCACATAATCACAACGTTAAAAGCCGCGAGAGAGGCAGAGAAAGAGATACAGAGAGAGACAGGGAAATAGTCAATAAAAGAGTGTGTGTGTGAGAGATGAACAGCTTGATTGGGTTCAGTCCAGGTTGCAAAAGTCATGTAACGTCCCCAGTGGAAAACATTCCCGCAGTGTGAGGTGCAGTCAGGGTCCTGTTTGTCTGGACAACACCACCCCGGGGGCCTGGGAGTCCGTGTGCCTCTCCACGATTTCCTTACATAGCTGTCAATCACAAAGAACACAACTTGTATACAATGACCATAACAAGCACCACTGTACAAATCTTGACCATATACTGTATGTGATTATGGTTAATGCTCATACTCCTATTTGTTTGCTATGGGAGGACTGACTCTCTGTGTAGGAGAGCTCAAACAGGCGAGCTTTCTCCTCTCCCTGGATCCTCTCAGCCAGGTCAAACAGAAAGAAAGCCGTCTTCATCCTGAAACAAAGAGAACATATCACAGGCTCAGAGCTAAGTTCTGGATGGATGAACCGTGGAGATTTATCTGCAGAGATGCACTAGGAGAATATAGTGATTTATGTAGATGCTAGCTACACAACAGCATTTCATGTAGAATAGCTGGTGCTCTACCACACCAGAGTGGGTTACGTAGATGTTTTAGCTGGCAGACTAGGCTGATCTGTCAGAGAGGCTCTATCTGTAAACTATACATATATACAGTGACTGCAAGAGAAAAGAGAGTCAGTGTCTTCAGTGTTTACTCTTTACTTTACCTGGCCGGCCACATCTCCTAGACCCCCTTACCCAGGACCCTGGGTGGTAAATGGAACAAGACACAGCTCTATATCTCCACACCTCCGGGGCTTTTCTCATGCATCATTCCTTCCACACAATCATATTCATTCATGTATCACTATGGGATGTTAATACACATTGTTCAAAGTGTGCTGGGTTTAGGTTTTCACAAAGCCAATGTGAATATACAGTACAGTACTGTAGAGCAACAGTACCAGCACATTAGACATGGAAGGAACCACATATCCTTTTTCATGTTGTTGCGTATAAACACGACCTCTTCTTCAAAATAATATTTTAGCAGGGTTCCGAGCTAATATTTGGCTTGTGGGCATCGCCGGACACGCTTGTAGTGGGGGAAATAACGTCACAGTATTCAGCCATGATTATTGCAGTGAATGAGGGACGGCTGGCAACGGCAACAGAAAAATGGAGCTTTGACTAATTCCACTTTTGACACACTTATTGACAAAACGCAATAAGAAACTAATTATGTTTCATCTTTAGCCTCATTTCAAATGGCTGGAGGCCTAATGTCTTGCTTTGGTATAACGCAAAAAGAGCTGCTGGATCAGAGCACGGAGAACAGAGGAAACCTTGCTGTAGGAACATCCGTTAAGTCTCTGCCGGTATTGTGAAAGACCACAGAGAAGAAATAGTCAACACCAAAGAGTATCACTGAACAGAAGATTCTTACTCTGCTATAGAAATGTATGATCACAGGATTCCTAACTAACAGGCCTAGCATGTTTGTCATGCTATGGCATACAGTATGACCATTTCCATGGCAGCTAGCAGAACACCATAGACTCCCCATGAACTGTAGGCCTCTCCTGCTGAGCAGGCCCCCCACCTATCCAGAGGGCCCTCTGGGCTGTATGTATACTGTGTACCTGTTGTGTGGCTCGGTCCAGATGTAGAGGGTGTGGCGGGTCCACTCCTCCGGGTGGAAGGGCTCCTGGGCAGGCACCAGGTGGTCACACACACCCAGGAGCCAGTGAGAAAAGCTCCTCTCCCAGCTGGGGTCCCGGTCAGGCAGCCCGATGCAGGCCAGCACAGCCCCCCTGCAGACACACACACAACCAAGCAGGCACCGTGACCATGCTGCTGAGGTGGACAGAGCAGAACCACAGTGTTGGAGCCCCTAAAGGGAACTACCCTCAGCTATCTATCTCCCCTCAAACACAACTCACTCTCACCCCAGGTGACTTCTGATAGAACTGAATAGGCATACATGGGAAGCACATGTGCATCCACCTCATACCCAACAAGCACAAGCATGCACATACACCTATCATTCAGCTCTCTCCCATTCCTACTGATCCACTCTCCTCTCCAGTGCTGTACCCAGAGGGTTGATCCCACTGGTCAGTGTTGCCCCCCTGTTGGCCAAGCAAACACTGCCCCCTGGTGGGCTGGGGATTTACAGGAGTCCTGTCCAACCCATTTTTTCTCTGTTTCCTTCGAGTACTATAGTCAGATGGATAAAACATAAATACACTGAATATATCTGAAGTATTGTGGTATTGTGACTCCTCACGGGGCTGTAGCCTGGTGTTATAGTCCTTAATGCTGTAGGTTTTATGTTTCATCTCCTCCTTATTGTTTCAACCACTCAGTGCTCTCAGTGCTCTCAACAATCTCACCATTCCTCATGTAACAGTATAGCTTCCGTCCCTCTCCTCACCCCTACCTGGGCTCGAACCAGGGACCCTCTGCACACATAGACAACAGTCACCCTTGAAGCATCGCTACACATAGATCCACATAAGCCGCGGCCCTTGCAGAGCAAGGTGAACAACTACTTCAAGGTCTCAGAGCGAGTGACGTCACAGATTGAATCGCTATTAGCGCGCACCCCGCTAACTAGCTAGCCATTTCACATCGGTTACACTCACTTTCTACTCAGTCCATTATTGTCCTCTTCATTCACTCTCTCTATTTCTCACTTGTCCATTCAGTCAGTCCATACATTCTCAATAAAGAAAGACACTGTATGTATCTCTATGGTATTCTCTCCCTCCCTTCTCTCCCAGTGACTCACTGTGTGTTGTGAGAGAGGAACTGCTCCAGACTGAAGGTGTCTTTCTCCTCCGTGTGGACCGGGTCCCACCAGCGCCCTGGGAAGTGAACCCCAGGGTGATGCTGGCCCAGCCACCAGAGCCATGGGAAGTGAACCCCAGGGTGATGCTGGCCCAGCCACCAGAGCCCTGGGAAGTGAACCCCAGGGTGCTGCTGGCCCAGCCACCAGAGCCCTGGGAAGTGAACCCCAGGGTGATGCTGGCCCAGCCACCAGAGCCCTGGGAAGTGAACCCCAGGGTGATGCTGGCCCAGCCACCAGAGCCCTGGGAAGTGAACCCCAGGGTGATGCTGGCCCAGCCACCAGAGCCCTGGGAAGTGAACCCCAGGGTGATGCTGGCCCAGCCACCAGAGCCCTGGGAAGTGAACCCCAGGGTGATGCTGGCCCAGCTTGGCCACGTACCAGCTGTACATCATCATCTGGAGGAGCAGAGAGGTCAACAGACAGGAGTCTTACTAGGATCTTCTACCAAAATGCTTCTAACAATGCTGTTATCATGACGCTGAATGAATGGAAGTCCTGACCTGGACTTAAAACCAATGCAAATGACATTAAGTGACAAAGTAGTAACCTCCTGGTCAACGAGGCGTACGTCTCTGGCAGTAACGCAGGGAGTTCCCTGGGAGGTCTCCCCGGGTCAGGATGATAGAGTCTGGAGGGACAGAGACCAGAAGCTCTCGCCCAAACTGCTCCACCACACTGTTACTGCTCTGATCACACTCCCTGGGAGGGATGCAACACAAACCTCTACAAGTCAACAGGAGTTATATATTCTCTTACAACTGTGTGTCTGTGTACTTTTTTTTTGAGTGGAGTTATGTTTGTCCATCTCCACTACTGAGGATGGTCTCCGTGTGTGTGTGTGTGTTTTGTACTCTATGTATGCTTTCAAGTGCCTCTGTGGTAAGTTGTCAGTGCCCCCACCCCAGCTCTGTCTATCTAATCGCAGGTAGACAGGTGTGATGGGTCTGACAGCGTATGCCCTCCCCCTGATCAAAGCAGCTGTGTGATGCTCCCTCAGTCTGCCTGGCAGAGCGCAGCACCACACTGGTGTAATCTGCTACCTCTCACGGCTAACATCTCACACTCAGCATTCACAGTGGAATCTATGTGCTAACCGTGCCTCTCTTTAGCCCCCACCATGGGATGAGGAGAGACGGGAGGATAAAATACCTGGCATGTGGAGTGCAGGGCCCCAGATTGAAGTACAGAGAAAATGATTGGGTTAGCTCAGGTGAAACAAGTGCAGAGATTTTTGCCAGTAAAATTCTCAAGATGTTTTGTGTGTGACCCTCTAAGCCCAGGGGTATCAAACTCAGAATGCAGCCCGAGGGGCAAACTGTCTCAATCGAGGTCCAGAGGACAGCACTTAAAATTGATTATATTTCCTTGCCGTCTAAATCGGCAAAAGAATTGTCCTCTATCCATCGCTTTAAAATGGTTCGATGCTCCCTGACGGCCAAGCCTCCGTTTGATGACTGTTAGTGAGCTAGACAGAGTGATGAGACTATAAATGTAGGTCATTATCATTTCTACACAGTTTTGATTTAGTTAAAGTCATTTCAATGTCGCCCGAGATCGTTATTTCCCGCAAAAATAAATATTCTTGAGTTTGACACGAGCTTTAGCTACAAGACAACATTTATTTGACAGTTTGTCGGTCATCCTGAAATCAGTTGGTGCAGGTAAAGATACTAGTGTTATAACACCACACACAGGATGGTGCCATCAAGCCAAAGTCAGTTGATTTTACTGGATATGATGTTTACCGATGGTTGGAGTGCACCATGTGTACCAGGAGACCTATAGTGAAGAGCCTCCGGCCCTCCACAGACCTCCATGGCCTAGCCTCCTCCCCAGGCCTGTGTGTGTCCAACTCAGGCCCAGCCCAGCCAGCACACACACCACAGCATCACTCTGAAGCCAGAACTGCTCCACCAGAGAGACTAAACACACAACACAGCCTTTACCTGGGGCCGAGGAGACTGTGGCAGCCCAACTCAGGCCCATCCAGTCATCTCCCTGCCCTAACTAAGCCCCATCACTCACCACTCCCAGCAGTAGGGGTCCGCTGTCTGCTGGTGTCCAGGTTGGCTCTCCAGGTGAAGAACAGGGAGTAGAGTAGTAGCATGGCCGTTAGAAGCCAGGGAACAACACCCTGCATCCTGAAGGGAAAAGACAGGCATTCATCACCGTAAGACCACTGACCTTACACATAGTTACTGTATATAGACAGAAATAGCATTTACAGTTCTTTGTGTAATTATTGGGACAGTAACACATTTTTGTTTTGTTTTACCTCTTTTACCTCCAGAACATTGGATTTGAAATGATACAATGATTGAGATTAAAGTGCAGACTGTCAGCTTTAATTTTAGGGTAATTTCATCCATATCGGGTGAAATGTATAGAAATTACAGCAATTTTGTACATAGTCCCCTCATTTTAGGTGACCAAAGTATATGGACTAATTCACTTATATGTGTATTAAAGTAGTCAAAAGTGTAGTATTTGGTCCCATATTCTTAGCATACAATGATGACATCAAGCTTGTGACTCTACAAACTTGTTGGATGCATTTGCTGTTTGTTTTGTTAAAATACATTATTTACCATTCATTCCTGAAACACAACCAAAACAAACAGGAAATGCATCCAAAAAGCTTGCAGAGTCACAAGCTTGATGTAATCAAATAAGTTAATTTGTACCATTACTTTTGGTCCCATAAAATGAAGGGACTATGTATAAAAAGTGCTGTAATTTCTAAACGGTTCACACGATTTGGATCAAAAATACCTTGAAATGAAAGCTGAGAGTCTGCACTTCAATCTCAGCCATTGTCTCATTTAAAATCTGAAGTGCTGGAGTACAGAACCAAAACAACAATACATGTGCAGGGTAGCTGTTCATTTTTCAAATCACATTTATTTTCAATCTCCTAATAAGTACATGAAAATACAGTACTTGCAGTGCAATTCCCTCCCAAATGTATCAAGGTACAGGAGAGATAACGTCACTCCGCCCGTAGACAGACACACTATCACAGCGAACACGTTCTGTAGCCCACAGCATGATTGCTTTCCTAATGCTGGGTCTGGATGACAGAGTGTGAGTCACTGTGTGACGGGGCCTACCACTCTGCCTCACATCACCATTACAACGCAGAGGACAGTTGTAAATGGTTATATAAAAGAACGACAAAACACTATCCCCTAGTGGTAATCTAAACACATGGAAATTGAAAACAAAAAGTGGAAATAAAAGTACATATTTATTTTTGCTGTATTTCAGAAAACTTTGCTGACATTTTCATGGAATTTCAATGGAATGACCCACGTATGTTTGCGCACGTTCATGCTTGTGTGTCTGTAAAGCCAAGTGTGTCTGGGTGCCCCCCAGGGAAGGCAGGGAGAGGCAGGGGGTTGGCTGTGCCCTGGGGACTGCCTGGCTCTGCTCTGCCTTATCAGTGGCACCCAACCGACCCCAGCATAGGCACTACTGTAATGAATTACTGCATCAGAGAGCACTGCTACATACAGATACATGCATTCACATACACATCATTACAACTAGTAGACAAACACACATCAAAATCTCCCTTTCTTCTTTTAATTGTACAGTGCAAAGGCAGCACGACAGGTCGAATAGTTTATTTTCATGTTAAAAGCACTTGGCAATGGTTTAATTTCTCATTAAGGAATGAAGTGAGTGTATATGGATTTGGATTGTGCCTGTCTGAGCGAGTGATTTCTGTCTGGCTGGTGTGTTTCCTTACCTGTCCCAGGAGGAGAGGAACAAGCCCAGTCCAGCCAGGACCAGCACAGAGAGGGACAGGTCAGCCATACAGTGGGTCAGCTGAGCCCTGACACACACACACACACACACACACACACCCAAAAAACTCTGATTAGCAGTCACCAATGTCTCCATGACCCGCATCTCTCTAACCTTCATCAAACTGAAGAACAGCAATTATTGAATAACCTCCCACTTCCCTTTCTTGTGACTGGAAGACACAAATAACTGACCCCTCCCCAATCAAACAGACTAACTTTAATGACTGTATGCACCATTCCATCCGATTGACAGACACCAATGAATGTGGCCTCCACCCAACCCCTGTCAGAGAGCCTGTCAGTCACAGACACTTCCCCGGAGCAGAGATAGCTCCCTGCCTCTTCTTTAATACCCATCTCTTTTTGACAGCGTATTGAGTCTCCATATCATTGAGTGTAGGCCGATGTGTGTGTGTGTGTTATGTGCATATGTGTGTAAGACTGTCAGCTTCTCTAGGGAGGTTTACGTCCCCAATGTGACATGCTTGCCATGTTTGCCTCTCTCCCTCATCTTGAAGGTATGTTTGTCCATCAACCAGCGGGGGTGATGGAAGTGGGTGGGGCCGGGCTGAGGGGGTTGGTGGTGGGGGGTCTTAAGAAGCGTCAGCCGTAGAAAAATACTAGAAGTTGGATGACAGGGGGGGATAGAGGGGTTGTTGGAGGAAAACACAATCTCTCCAGCTATATTGCAGTGTCTGTCATCACAGCTTGTCATGCTTAAACACCAGAGCTGAGTGATCATTTCAAACTGCTGGAGAAACAGAACACAGAGATGTGGTCCTCTAAGCAGGTTCAGTTCTGCTTTGATGGTAGAGAGGGGAGCGGGAAGAACAAAAGCTGGGGAGAGAGGAGAAAGAGAGGGAGAGACGGCCTCCAGTACTGGCGATGGATGGTTTCCTTCCTTCAGAACAGAACTGATGGGTTGTCTGATGTTTAAACCGGTCTGTCTAGAGTCAAACGCATTAGAAAACAACTCTTTCACTTCTACAGATCACATTATCCAATAAATAACCTTCAATATTCAACATTTAATGTAATATTCCAGAAAACTATTTCGAAATAAAACACCCTAAAAGCTCAAATAAATGGAAACAATGTGTAAACAAACTGTTGAATTAAGATTCATGCTATAGCAATGACTTCATCTGTAAAATAAAGTGAATAATACTCACTTTAGCATCATGGTGAGGTTCCCTCTGTCTTGGCCTAGGGTCAATTATTAAAGAAAGAAACACATCAATACTCACTACCATACCTCCCACAGCTCCAATATACTGTAATGTATGTTGGTACAGTATATGTAAATGTATATAAGTGTGTACCAGGCTAAAGGTGCCGTACTCAGTCCTCTGTAGGTGAGTGAGGAGGCCTGAGAGGGAAGTCTGGTCTCCCCAGCAACAGATAGGCAGAAAAACTGGCCTACGTCTCTATGGCCACTCAGATGGAAAAGAGCGGTGTGTCGTTAAACTTACTTTGTGAGAGCAGAGGTGGAGCAGGACCCTGGGAATGATGACCACCACGTACAACACCAGAGTGTGCTGGTTACACGGGCCCAGGCCACAGCACAGCGCCCCCCAATGGGCAACCTGACAACAACAAGACGAGACTTTTTTATTTTATTTTTTTATTTCATTTATTTCACCTTTATTTAACCAGGTAGGCTAGTTGAGAACAAGTTCTCATTTGCAACTGCGACCTGGCCAAGATAAAGCATAGCAGTGTGAACAGACAACACAGAGTTACACATGGAGTAAACAATTAACAAGTCAATAACACAGTAGAAAAAAAGGGGCAGTCTATATACAATGTGTGCAAAAGGCATGAGGAGGTAGGCGAATAATTACAATTTTGCAGATTAACACTGGAGTGATAAATGATCAGATGGTCATGTACAGGTAGAGATATTGGTGTGCAAAAGAGCAGAAAAGTAAATAAATAAAAAACAGTATAAAAACAGTATGGGAATGAGGTAGGTGAAAATGGGTGGGCTATTTACCAATAGACTATGTACAGCTGCAGCGATCGGTTAGCTGCTCAGATAGCGATATTTGCAGTTCGTTCCAGTCACAGGCAGCAGAGTACTGGAACGAAAGGCGGCCAAATGAGGTGTTGGCTTTAGGGATGATCAGTGAGATACACCTGCTGGAGCACGTGCTACGGATGGGTGTTGCCATCGTGACCAGTGAACTGAGATAAGGCGGAGCTTTACCTAGCATGGACTTGTAGATGACCTGGAGCCAGTGGGTCTGGCGACGAATATGTAGCGAGGGCCAGCCGACTAGAGCATACAAGTCGCAGTGGTGGGTGGTATAAGGTGCTTTAGTGACAAAACGGATGGCACTGTGATAGACTGCATCCAGTTTGCTGAGTAGAGTGTTGGAAGCCATTTTGTAGATGACATCGCCGAAGTCGAGGATCGGTAGGATAGTCAGTTTTACTAGGGTAAGCTTGGCGGCGTGAGTGAAGGAGGCTTTGTTGCGGAATAGAAAGCCGACTCTTGATTTGATTTTTGATTGGAGATGTTTGATATGAGTCTGGAAGGAGAGTTTGCAGTCTAGCCAGACACCTAGGTACTTATAGATGTCCACATATTCAAGGTCGGAACCATCCAGGGTGGTGATGCTAGTCGGGCATGCGGGTGCAGGCAGCGATCGGTTGAAAAGCATGCATTTGGTTTTACTAGCGTTTAAGAGCAGTTGGAGGCCACGGAAGGAGTGCTGTATGGCATTGAAGCTCGTTTGGAGGTTAGATAGCACAGTGTCCAATGACGGGCCGAAAGTATATAGAATGGTGTCGTCTGCGTAGAGGTGGATCAGGGAATCGCCCGCAGCAAGAGCAACATCATTGATATATACAGAGAAAAGAGTCGGCCCGAGAATTGAACCCTGTGGCACCCCCATAGAGACTGCCAGAGGACCGGACAGCATGCCCTCCGATTTGACACACTGAACTCTGTCTGCAAAGTAATTGGTGAACCAGGCAAGGCAGTCATCCGAAAAACCGAGGCTACTGAGTCTGCCGATAAGAATATGGTGATTGACAGAGTCGAAAGCCTTGGCAAGGTCGATGAAGACGGCTGCACAGTACTGTCTTTTATCGATGGTGGTTATGATATCGTTTAGTACCTTGAGTGTGGCTGAGGTGCACCCGTGACCGGCTCGGAAACCAGATTGCACAGCGGAGAAGGTACGGTGGGATTCGAGATGGTCAGTGACCTGTTTGTTGACTTGGCTTTCGAAGACCTTAGATAGGCAGGGCAGAATGGATATAGGTCTATAACAGTTTGGGTCCAGGGTGTCTCCCCCTTTGAAGAGGGGGATGACTGCGGCAGCTTTCCAATCCTTGGGGGTCTCAGACGATATGAAAGAGAGGTTGAACAGGCTGGTAATAGGGGTTGCGACAATGGCGGCGGATAGTTTCAGAAATAGAGGGTCCAGATTGTCAAGCCCTGCTGATTTGTACGGGTCCAGGTTTTGCAGCTCTTTCAGAACATCTGCTATCTGGATTTGGGTAAAGGAGAACCTGGAGAGGCTTGGGCGAGGAGCTGCGGGGGGGGCGGAGCTGTTGGCCGAGGTTGGAGTAGCCAGGCGGAAGGCATGGCCAGCTGTTGAGAAATGCTTATTGAAGTTTTCGATAATCATGGATTTATCGGTGGAGACCGTGTTACCTAGCCTCAGTGCAGTGGGCAGCTGGGAGGAGGTGCTCTTGTTCTTCATGGACTTCACAGTGTCCCAGAACTTTTTGGAGTTGGAGCTACAGGATGCAAACTTCTGCCTGAAGAAGCTGGCCTTAGCTTTCCTGACTGACTGTGTGTATTGGTTCCTGACTTAAAGGAGTAGTTAGATGGTTCCTCACCCTGAAAGTAGTCTATGGGCCAGTATTAACTGTAACCCATGGTTCAGTTCTCTTTAAACAGCCAGTACAAACTTCAGTTAACTTTGGCCACCACAAGCTAACAATTAATGGAAGTGATGTGAGCATGTTAAAAAAATGTTTATGGCCAATTCACCTTTAAGTAACAGCAAACCAAATATGGAGTTGATTTGATTTCAGGTGATTTGGACATAATTTTTGTAAAAACATGCTCACATGCCCCCATCACATCCATTGATTGTTAGCTTAAGGTGGCTAAGGTTAGCAGACGTTTGTAGTGGCTGTTTAAAGAAAAGTGAAACCTGGATTAGTTTCTCTTGGCCGATAGATGGTTACCCTGAAAGTAGTCTAACATCAAGTTGTAAAATCGTGAACAACTCCTTAAATGTATCAACATATGGCATTTGTCATTGAAAAAATAAACAGTCTGTATATTAACATACCATATTTCTATAAATTGTACCATATAGTTTCCTCGGGCACACAGTTGTGATATCACAATGGAACGGTCTATCTGGTTTCAGGTGGCTGATATGCATGTCTTGTCCTGTGTGAGGATGGATGGTATAGAAGGATGGTGTAGTTACCTGACTCCTCTGGGGGGCACTATTTGCACAGTGGAAGCTGGCAGTCAGGGAGAAGAACCCAACGAAGAGGTTGAGGGAGAAGACCTCGGCTACCACCGACCACTGCCAGCTGGGCCTGAACACAGCAAACACCCCCCAGCCAGCACCGCACCTGGCCCTGGGTCGGCCAGTCTGGAGGAGTGGCAGAGGGGTCAGGTACAGGGGTGACCACATGTCCAACCTCAGGTATGGGTAAGCGTATGGTTCGTGGCTATCCAAAGTTAGAAAACTCATAATGATGATAGACGGATATGGTTGACCACGACTGCAAAACAAAATCATTGACATATTTTTGAAAATGTACCGGTCATTGAAACAATTCTATTTTCGTAGCCATAGGAACTATCTAAAGCTCTGACCACTCCCATACCACATCCTTCAGGCCTCTCTCTCCAGAAGCAAATTCATCCGCCAGCCTGACATAGATAACCACTATGGGAGAAGTACTCCTTTACTTGAAAAGTCCCCCCCCCTTCTTCCTCTCTTCCATCTCTTTAGTGGTAACTGAAGCAAACTTGGGATAAATCTGTCATATGCAGGACCCACCACTTACTAAAAAGAGACACAGAGGGAGAGGGACGACAAATGATGAGGAGGAGAAGGGGAAGACAACTCAAATAGTACAGAGATGTGTGAGTGGGGGGGGGTCAGAGTACGTGAGGATGAAATGAAGAAAACAGAAAAAAAGTTGGAGGAGAGAGGGGGGAAAAGAGGAAGAAAAAAATCCGCCCAGTCCCTGGCATGCTGGCTCTGAAATATGAGCGGGCTCCACAATTAAGGAAGTCAGGCAGTATGGCCGTTTCTGCCATTGTGTAGAGTGGCTTAGAGTCCTCATCAGCCTATCAGCTAACTGACAGGCAGAGAGCTGCTCTATTCAGCACGGCAGATACAAGCTGCAGGCCAAACGGCTGCCAGGTCCCTTATGACCCCACAATCCCTTGCCGGTGACAGCTTCAAGCTCCATAGCAAATTAGGCGCTCTCACATTACAATCGCAGAAGACAGATTCCATTAACGGTATCTGAAATTGAGTAGAGAGCAGGCCCGTTATCAGACCTGACTCATAAGTACCGCCATTAATCACAAGGCATGATACCATTTATACATTTCCAGCTCTCTGCCTGCCGCTGTGATAGTCAGCCACAAAAGGCCTGATGAGACTTAGGCTAGGGGAACAATGGAGCTTTCTGAGGAAAGCGCCGTAAATCAGAAAAAAAAGGAGAGGGAGGAGAGTAAAAAAAGTATTGCTTGCTGATGACTTTTTTCCTTCATTTTTCCCTCTCCTTTCTGCCAGTCTTTTTGCTCTGTGTTCTATGTGATGCAGGGCTGGGGTGGGGGGCGTGTCTAGTGGTGGGAGTGGGGGGGGGGGGTCAGTCTTAGTAAGAGATAGCAGCGTCTTTCTCACTGCATGGCTCCAGGAATTAGCTGCAACTTGAACGGTAGAAGGGGGTGGATGGGGACTTTTCCCTCGCCCTCAATTCTACCCCCCTGTGTGGCAATTAACACCCAGCCCACACACTTAGCAGGGGTGCTGGTTTTGGGGTAAAGCAGGGTGCTGAGCAGTAGTGGGGGTCCTTGGAAGTAATGTGGCTATTACACCAGGCTCGCTATGGCTTCTACGGACATGCCTGTCGAGACAGACACACACACACTCCTGTCCTCTCTTTCTGAGAGGCTGACATCTCTTTCTCTCAGGGCCTGTCAGTGTGTTAAAACCCAGTGATGTGTGTACACTTAGGTTGAAATTACCTGTCTGTCTGCAGAGGACCACCTGGGTCCCAGTCAGCGCCTCCATGGCTCATTCTCTGGGCTGGGGATGGGGCTAGCTACTCCCATGGTAGGGAGATGAAGAGGGAGAGAATATGACACCATTGTGGCCATGTTTCCTGTTATCAAAGCTCAATGTGGTGCAGGGTGCTGCTGTTCTGTAATGTTGTGGCTCAGTGACAATAGCTGTAATGTTGAGACATGGCAGGAGAATAATATATGGGTATTTTACCCTGAACTGATCCAGCTTGCCAGAATGTCTCAGTCTCATCACTAGGGTAACTAAAGGAATTCTATACAGAAATTATGTAAATAAATTGTATTTCATGAATTGGGAGATTAATTTCATTAAAATATTTTTTTAAATCCTGTTAATTTGAACCATAATCATCAAGCTCTTATTGAAGTAAAATAAATCTACCGAAATCATATAATAATTCACTTTGTAAAATAAAATATCCTAAAAGAAAGTATTTAAGTCAGTAACCAGAACAAGAACAAATACCTTCAAGGAAACACAAATACCCATAAATACTCCTAACCACAAACCATGTAGACATTGTCCTCAAACCAACAGATATACAGTGCATTCGGAAAGTATTCAGACCCATTCACATTTTCCACATTTTGTTACGTTACAGCCTTAATCTAAAATGTATTAAAATTTTAAAAATTTCCCCTCATCAATCTACATACAAATTCCCAAAATGACAAAGCAAAAACAGGTCTTTAGAATTGTTAGGAAAAAAAAATAAAAAATTAAAAACAACTAAATATCACATTTACATACAGGACCAGTCAAAAGTTTGGACACACCTACTCATTCTAGGATTTTTCTTTATTTTTTACCATTTTCTACATTGTAGAATAATAGTGAAGACATCAACACTATGAAATAACACATATGGAATCATGTAGTAACCAAAAAGTGTTAAAACAAATCAAAATATATTTTATATTTGAGATTCTTCAAAGTAGCCACCACTGCCTTGATGACAGCTTTGCCCACTCTTGGAATTTTTTCAACCAGCTTCTTAAGGAATGTTTTTCCAACAGTCTTAAAGGTGTTCTCACATATGCTGAGCACTTGTTGGATGCTTTTCCTTCACTCTGCGGTCCAACTCATCTCAAACCATCTCAGTTGGGTTGAGGTTGGGTGATTGTGGAGGCCAGGTCATCTGATGCAGCACTCCATCACTCTCCTTCTTGGTCAAATAGCCCTTACACACGCTGGATGTGTGGTGGGTCATTGTCTGTTGAAAAACAAATTGTCTCACTAACCTCAACTTAGATGGGATGGCGTATCGCTGCAGAATGCTGTGGTAGCCATGCTGGTTGTGTGCCTTGAATTCTAAATCAACCAATCAATCAATCAATCAATCATCGACAGTGTCACCAGCAAAGCAAGCCGACACACCATCACACCTCCTCCTCCTCCATGCTTCAAGTTGGGAACCACACATGCGGAGATCATCCGTTCACTTACTCTGCATCTCACAAAGCAAATTTGGACTCATCAGACCAAAGGACAGATTTCCACCGGTCTAATGTCCATTTCTCATGTTTCTTGGCCCAAGCAAGTCTCTTCTTATTGGTGTCCTTTAGTAGTGGTTGCTATGGTTGCTTTATAGCAATTCGACCATGAAGGCCTGATTCACGCAGTCTCCTCTGAACAGTTGATGTTGAGATTGTTTACTGAGTGTTGTTTACTTTAACTCTGTGAAGCATTTAGTTGGGCTGCAATCTGAAGTGCAGTTAACTCTAATGAACTTATCCTCTGCAGCAGAGGTAACTTTGGGTCTTCCTTTCCTGTGGCGGTCCTAAAGAGAGCCAGTTTCATCATAGCGCTTGATGGATTTTGCGACTGCACTTGAAGAAACGTTCAAAGTTATTGAAATTGTACTTATTGACTGACCGTCGTGTCTTAAAGTAATGATGGACTGTCGTTTCTCTTTGCTTATTTGAGCTGTTATTGCCATAATATGGACATGGTCTTTTACCAAATAGGGCTACCTTCTGTATACCACCCCTGTCATGTCACAACACAACTGATTGTCTCAAAACACATTAAGAAGGAAAGAAAATCCCCAAATAAACCTTTAATTTTATTTTTTATGTAACCTTTATTTAACAAGGCTTTTAGCAAGGCCTGATACATCTGATAATTGAAATGCATTCCAGGTGACTACATCATGAACTGGTTGAGACAATGCAAAGAGTGGGCAAAGCTGTCGTCAAGGCAAAGGGTGGCTACTTTGAAGATTCTCAAATATATCATATATTTGATTAACACTTTTTTGGTTACTACATGATTGCATGCGTTATTTCATAGTTTTGATGTCTTCACTATTATTCTACAATGTAGAAAATAGTAAAAATAAAGAAAAACCCTTGAATGAGAGTTAAATCTTGGTTTTATCAGACCAGAGTCTTGTTTCTCATGGTCAGAGTCCTTTAGGTGCCTTTTGGCAAACTCCAAGTGGGTTGTCATGTGCCTTTTACTGAGGAGAGCCTTCCATCTGGCCACTCTACCATAAAGGCCTGATTGGTGGAGTGCTGCAGAGATGGTTGTCCTTCTGGAAGGTTCTCTCATATCCACAGAGGAACTCTGGAGCTCTGTCAGAGTGACCATCAGGTTCTTGGTCACCTTCCTGACCAAGGCCCTTCTCCTCCATTTGCTCAGTTTGACCAGGCGGACAGCTCTAGGAAGAGTCTTGGTGGTTCCAAACTTCTTCCATTTAAGAATGATGGAGGCCACTGTGTTCTTGGACCATCAATGCTGCAGAAATGTTTTGGTACCATTCCCCAGATCTGTGCCTCGACACAATCCTGTCTCGGAGCTCTACGGACAATTCCTTCGACCTCATGGCTTGGTTTTTGCTCTGTCATGCACTGTCATCTGTGGGACCTTATATAGACAGGTGTGTGCCTTTCCAAATGATGTCCAATCAATTGAATTTACCACAGGTGGACCCCAATCAAGTTGTAGAAACATCTCAAGGATGATCAATGGAAACAGGATGCAACTGAGGCCAATTTTTGAATCTCATAGCAAAAAGTCTGAATACTTATGTAAATAAGGTCTGTTTTTTATGTTTAATACAATTGCAAAAATGTCTAAAAACCCGTTTTCACTTCGTCATTATGGGGTATTGTGTGTAGATTGATGAGAAAAAAAATGAAACTATAATCATTTTATCAATTTTAGAATAAGGCTGTAAGGTAACAAAATGTGGAAAAAGTAAATGGGTCTGAATACTTTCTGAATGCACTGTAGTTACCAGTGTCTTCCACAAGGACAGACAGTAGGACACTAATAGCTTGCCACTGTCACGTTGAAGAGTCAAAGCAGAAAATGCCTCATTTACCCCCTCAGTTCCTAGACATGGGCCAGAGGCTTGCCAGCACTACACTGCAGCCCAGCACCAAATGCCTGCCTGGGCTGGCCACAATAATACCACACAAAGCGCCACCACCAGCGGAAGCAGCCGTCTGTAGTGAATGTGTAGTGAATGAGGCAACACAAAGAGCCAGACCAGGGGATGGACTGTCACACAACACCCCAGGGACCACACAATGCCACAGCTGTGCCATCGCAGATCGGCCCACCACTGTTCCCTCACCCAGAGAGTGGCGCTCTGAGAGAGACATGGCTGGAAAAGAATCACACATTCCTGAAGAGGCTAGGATGAAGCCCATGAAGTGGTGTCCCGGCCTGGTCTGGTGTGACAGAGGGTTCCAGCTGGCCTTGGCTCAGTAACACTGACACCCCAGGGCTTAGCTGTGGCCAGGACAGGACAGTAGGCTGAACACTGAGGATCTTTAGATAATATGACAGTGTTTGTGGCTTAGTGCTCTGTTGTATCACATTTGGAAAACAGACACGCAACCCTGTTTTTGGGCCAAGCTAGGAAAAATAGGGGAAACAAAACTATGTCATATAAAGCATACCAAATCAAATAAATGTTATTTGTCATATACACATGGTTAGCAGATGTTAATGCGAGTGTAGCGAAATGCTTGTGCTTCTAGTTCCGACAATGCAGTAATAACCAACGAGTAATCTAACCTAACAATTCCACAACTACTACCTTATACACACACAAGTGTAAAGGGATAAAGTACATTACACATGTATAGTAGCTCATGAACATGATTGTATGGCTGCTACATACAGGACCAGTCACATTTTTGGAAACACCTACTCATTCCAGGGTTTTTCTTTATTTGATTATTTTCTATATTGTAGAATAATAGTGAAGACATCAAAACTATGAAATAACACATATGGAACCATGTAGTAACCAAAAAAAGTGTTAAAACAAATCAAATATATTTTAGATCCTTCAAAGTATTCACCCTCTGCCTTGGCCTTCTTGGCATTCTCTCATCCAGCTTCATGAGGAATGCTTTCCCAACAGTCTTGAAGGAGTTCCCACATATGCTGAGCACTTGTTGGCTGACTTTCCTTGACTCTGCGGTCCAACTCATCCCAAACCATCTCAATTGGGTTGAGGTCGGGGGATTGTGGAGGCCAGGTCACCTGATGCAGCACCATCACTCTCTTTCTTGGTCAAATAGTCCTTACACACGCTGAAGGTGTGTTGGGTCATTGTCCTGTTGAAAAACAAATAATAGTCCCACTAAGCGCAAACCAGATGGGATGGTGTATTGCTGCAGAAAGCTGTGGTAGCCATGCTGGTTAAGTGTGCCTTGAATTCTAAATAAATCACTGACAGTGTCACCAGCAAAGCACCCCCAAACTGCCTCCATGCTTCACGATGGGAACGACACATGCTGTAACGGTTCTCTTGTGGTGAAGGAGAGTCGGACCAAAATGCAGCGTGTAGATTGCGATCCATGTTTAATGATACAGTCTGCCAGTCTGTAAGAAGCCGCCAGAGCTGTCAGCCTATATGGAGCAGCCAGAGCCGCCAGTCAGTGTGGAGCAGCCAGAGCCGCCAGTCAGTATGGAGCAGCCAGATCCGTCAGTCTGCCAGGATCCGCCAGTCAGCCAGACTCTTCCAGATCCGCCAGTCAGCCAGACTCTTCCAGATCCGCCAGTCAGCCAGACCCTTCCAGATCCGCCAGTCAGCCAGACCCTTCCAGATCCGCCAGTCAGCCAGACTCTTCCAGATCCGCCAGACTCTTCCAGATCCGCCAGTCAGCCAGACCCTTCCAGATCCGCCAGTCAACCAGACCCTTCCAGATCCGCCAGTCAACCAGACCCTTCCAGATCCGCCAGTCAACCAGACCCTTCCAGATCCGCCAGTCAACCAGACCCTTCCAGATCCGCCAGTCAACCAGACCCTTCCAGATCCGCCAGTCAACCAGACCCTTCCAGATCCGCCAGTCAACCAGACCCTTCCAGATCCGCCAGTCAACCAGACCCTTCCAGATCCGCCAGTCAACCAGACCCTTCCAGATCCGCCAGTCAACCAGACCCTTCCAGATCCGCTTCAGAGACCCTTCCAGATCCGCCAGTCAACCAGACTCTTCCAGATCCGCCAGTCAACCAGACTCTTCCAGATCCGCCAGTCAACCAGACTCTTCCAGATCCGCCAGTCAGCCGGGATCTGCCAGAACCGCCAGTCGGCCAGGATCTGCCAGATCCGCCAGTCGGCCAGGATCTGCCAGATCCGCCAGTCAGCCAGGATCCGCCAGTCAGCCAGGATCCGCCAGTCAGGATCCGCTAGTCAGCCAGGATCCGCCAGTCAGCCAGGATCCGCCAGTCAGCCAGGATCTGCCGAAACCACCAGCCAGCCAGGATCCGGTAGATCCATCAACCTGCCTGAGCTTCCCCTCACTCCCGAGCTTCCTCTCACTCCCGAGCTTCCTCTCACTCCCGAGCTTCCCCTCACTCCCGAGCTTCCCCTCACTCCCGAGCTTCCCCTCACTCCCGAGCTACCCCTCACTCCCGAGCTACCCCTCACTCCCGAGCTACCCCTCACTCCCGAGCTGCCCCTCAGTCCCGAGCTGCCCCTCAGTCCCGAGCTGCCCCTCAGTCCCGAGCTGCCCCTCAGTCCCGAGCTGCCCCTCAGTCCAGTGGGGCCCGTTGTTAGGTTTCCTAGGCCAAGGTTAGCGGCGAGGGTCGCCACTCAAGGGACGCTAAGGAGGTGGACTAAGACAATTATGGAGTGGGGTCCACGTCCAGCGCCAGAGCCGCCACCGCGGACAGATGCCCACCCAGACCCTCCCCTATAGGTTTAGGTTGTGCGTTCGGAGTCCGCACCTTGGGGGGGGGGTTCTGTCACGGTCTGACCATCGTTCGTATGTGTTTTCCCTGTTTTAGTGTTGGTCAGGACGTGAGCTGGGTGGGCATTCTATGTTGTGTGTCTGGTTTGTCTATTTCTATGTTTGGAAGAGTCTGGTTGACTGACAGATCCTGGCTGAGTGGCGGATCCTGGCTGACTGGCGGATCTTGGCTGACTGGCAGATCCTGGCGGATCCTGGCTGACTGGCGGATCCTGGCTGACTGGCGGATCCTTCACCACAAGAGAACCGTTACACATGCGAAGATCATCCGTTCACCTACTCTGCGTCTCACAAAGACACAATGGTTGGAAGCAAAAATCTCACATTTGGACTCATCAGACCAAAGGACGGATTTCCACGAATCAAATTTTCTTGTCCCAAGCAAGTCTCTTCTTCTTATTGGTGTCCTTTAGTGGTGGTTTCTTGGCAGAAATTTGACTGTGAAGGCCTGATTCACACAGTCTCATCTAAACAGTTGCTGTTGAGATGTGTGTTCCTTGAACTCTGTAGTATTTATTTGGGCTGCAATCTAAGGCTGGTAACTCTAATGAACTTATCCTCTGCAGCAGAGGTAACTCTGGATCTTCCTTTCCTGTTGCAGTCCTCATGAGAGTCAGTTTGGTTGAAGACACGGATGTCGATTAAGGCAGCCCCCCACACCTTTCTGATTCAGAGGGTTGCGTTGGGTTAAATGCGGAAGACACATTTCAGTTGAAGGCCTTCAGTTGTACAACTGACGAGGTCTCAACCCCTTTCATCAAAGTATTTGATGGTTTTTGCGACTGCACTTGAAGAAACGTTCAAAGTTCTTGACAATATCCGGATTGACCGGATTTAAAGTAATGACGGACTGTCGTTTCTCTTTGTTTATTTGAGTTGTTATTGCCATAATAGGGCTGTCTTCTATATACCACCACTACTTTGTCACAACACAACTGATTGGATCAAACGCATTGAGGAAAGAAATTCCACAAATTAACTTTTAACAAAGCACACCTGTTAATTGAAAACCATTCCAGGTGACTACCTCATGAAGCTGGTTGAGAGAATGCCAAGAGTGTGCAAAGCTGTTATCAAAGCAAAGGGTGGCTACTTTGACGAATCTGAAATATAAAATATATTTTGATTTGTTTAACATTTGTTTGGTTACTACATGATTACATTGGTGTAATTTCATAGTGTTGATGTCTTCACTGCTTTTCTACAATGTAGAAAAAAGTAAAAATAAAGAAATACCCTAGAATGAGTAGGTGTCCAAACTTTTGACTGGTACTGTATAGAATTATTAAAATATAATAAATGTATTCATAATGCCTAGTATGTGCCTTCCAACAGCTAGTAAACTAACCTTCCTCAATGTGCACCCATTTCTGTTTAAACTCTCCAATCAGGCAGAGGCAGCAACAGCAGCAAAGAGAGGAGAAGAGGAGAGAGGTAAAAAAGGACCTGAGAGCGGAATGAGGCTCAGACACCCCTCCTCCAGGAGAGTGCCCGCCCGAACGCGCGTGCAAAATTAATCACCACAATCCTGTTCAAACAATGCAGCCTATGATATGACAATTTGTCCCAGAATGCCATCTTAATCTCCAGACCAACACACAAAAATTACATAAAACAGAAAAAAACAAATTACAGAAATCCTATATTTATGCAATTCATAGAAAGCCATTTTTATACAGCTGCTGCTGCTATTTTAACAAAGTCATTAGGCAGCCACCACTGATATATAAATGTTGCTCTACAGATTCCATTAACTAATTCTGGAAGAATTGTAATTGCCGAGTCTGATCCATCTCCTAGCCTGGTGCCTTATTAAGACTGCCTGTGGTGGGTGAGGGATGTAATATTGACGTCCGAGGCAGACACAATCTCAGGCCCACGGGCGAGAGGAATAGTAAAACTGGTACTTTGTTATGCTGTCTATCTACCCCACTCTACCCCCCCCTACCCCATCCCACTGCCAGTAATGAGGAAATAACATATTCATTAAACATCTGTTTAACTGCATTACAGAATGAGTCCTGGGGGGAACCATTGGTCATGCTGAGGATGGGGGTGAGAGGAGCATGAGGCCTCATGTTTTAGGAGACAGTAGGATATCATACAGACAGGGCAAAGGTCCAAACATAGCTTTTAAATAGGTTATCAAACAATACAACTACCCTCTTCAATTATGGTTGAGAGAAGCTATGGCTCTGAACACTGAGCGCCTTGAACACTGAGCGCCACTGAGCGCCTGACCACAACAGATGTGAAAGGGAGGGTCTGATGTGAAAGGGGGGCTAGCGGATGGGGATAGAGGGGGATGTTCAGCTGTTAACCCCTATAAAACTCCGGACAAAAACACACATAAGCACCCAAAAAGACACATACACAGACTGATTCAGTGATGACCCCGCCACACACGTCCCTCCAGCAGCCCCAGCCCTGTGGAAAAACAACCCATCTGAGAGAGCAGCAACGAGGAAGGGGGTGCACCATCAGGACCATGTGGTGGAGGCCCGTTTAAGGGGTCTGGCACACCGCCCGCCCCTGCCAGTCCACTGAGATATCAGCTGGTCCACAGAGGCCTGCTCTTGGCAGTTGAGTGTCTCGCAGGTGTACCTTTGGGACAAGGGAGGGGTATGGGGACCATTTGGTGAGCCTCACGAATCCTGTTGTTTTGTAATCTTACTATTACACAACGTGTCAAAAAGTGCTGATTGTTGGATGTTAGTGGTTGTAACAGACAATGTTGTTGTTGTTTTAGCGCTCCTCTGGTTGTGTCTGTGTGCTCTGTCTCTCTCTGAAGTGAGAGAGATTCTTCTCAGGTAGCACAGTTTCAGAGGAGCTTTAGCAGATAAACTGTGAAATGAGGGAGCACCAAATACTGAGCTCTCTGGATTGTCATCTAAGACTGACAGGGCCGCATATTATTCCTGTGAAGTTTCAAGTGCAATCGATACTAATTATTATCATTATGGCCACCATCTTCAAAGGCCTACCAAGTCCTGGTGTGAAAACCTAACGAGATGTGCAATTTGGCCATCAAACCATGTGATCAAGCCAAGTGTGCTGTAATTGACAAATCAAAGGGAAGCTAAGTGCTACATTTTAAACTTACGCAACTGGCAGTTTAGGAAGAAATGGCTTCCAAGACTATCAACTTACATTCCACCACATTAAACACGGCAATCTGTCCAACTAATTTAAATTGATACATCAAAGGCTTGCTATGTTGGCAATATTCCAGACAAATTTCAAGGTCTTGCAATTTACTGTTCGTGAGAAACTAAAATTTCAAGTCTAAAAAAATTAAAGTGCATAACATGTAATAACTTCAATAGGTCTGCAGATAGGCTATGCATTTAAAACTGGGACTATTCCTCTGGTGCACCCACTTCCATAACCCACTCTGCTGGGGTACAAACAAAACTTACGCAAATTGGATACAAACCAGGGGAAATGCCAATCACAGCCATATTATAGGTATTACTAGAATTCCACTTATAGAGCTTAACCTAAATGTCCCTGAGAGGGCTAGGCAGGTAGGAAGTGCAGACTGGTCAGGTTTGGCATATAGTCTGAAGGACCGGTCTGGCCGGAGGGACCCCCACAGGGGCGTAGCATGCCCTCTCTGCCACCCTACCGGGCACGGGCAAAGCACCCAAGGCCCCCAGACAACCATTCCGGAAACCATCTACCCCCTTGCCCCCTCAAACCCTACCAGTACCACACCAAGTCTGCCAGCTGAACTCCAGCCACGGGCTAAACCCAAACCAAGCCCCAAACAGATAATGACTAAAACCTTTTATTCCTATTTTTCAAATTGAAAAGCTAGATTATACATACTTAAGAGCTTACAGAGTGTGGGTTGGTGCTCTGGCTGAAGTCCTCAGTGCCCATCAGCCCAGTGGGGGGGGGGGGGTCTACATAATGACTTTTCACTTAGTCTAACTATAATCCAAAATTGGATCTAAATCCTTAGAGATTACAAACAGGGCTACACTTTGCATGTGCTGTGGTCCAAATATCTTCAGACAGCATGCATAGCTGCTGGCTCCAGAAATCACAGTATGGAAGTGGCTAGCCAGAGCTTAGTGAAATGGTGCTATTGATCGTTTATGAAACAAATTCCAAAATGGAGTTGAGTCCATATCAGAGAGACAGAGACTCAGAGATCCACAGAGCCCAAACCACAATAGAACAGCTCCAGAGCAGTGAGTAAGAGTGGAAAGGAAAGCGAGAGGCAGGGCAGGGGCTAAGGCTAAGGCTGCAGTCAGTCCGGGCTGAGGGAGAGTCCACATGGGGAGAGCACTTCCTCCTCAGCCCCTGTCCTGCTCCAGCCTCCAGCAGGGCTAACCCTATACCCTGACCCCTCCAGCAAACCTGCCACCTAGCCCACCACTGGCCAAGCACACAGGAAATGGACCCAGCCCACTGCAGCGCACATGGGAGCAGTGACACTCACAGCCCTGTATCACCTGCTTTCTCTGGCCCAAAACAGCTTGCTGATAGGTAGTGTATCTGTGCTAAAACAGTTTTTAACATATGCCACAACTAATTTGTGGGAACGGTAAATCAAACACAGCATATGATATATATTTAATATAGCACTGAATACATAAATGGGCCTTGTAAAATGTCAAACTATGTCAAAGGGAAAACATTCTAACAGTAAACTGCCACCAATGGTGCACAGCGCACACAAGTAGGAAACTACCTCAATCAGAAAACGGTTATGCAAGGTATGCCAGCCGACAGTGTGAGATAAACGCACACAAAGAGTGAGAGTGGAAAAGATTCCTTTCATGATGGGGTCAGCAGGCAGGCTGAGCTGTAGGAGGACCACCACAGGCGGGTTGGCATGGGAATGTGCAGAGACACAGTAACATAACACATTCTGAGCTCATGATTGAGGGAGGGAGGGACAGCGAGGGAGGAGTGGTGATCCTGTCCGTCTTAGACCCAGGAGGGCAGAAGGGGAGAGATTAGAAATCATGCCATGTCAGGATTGGGAGCATGCTGGGCGATGAGAGGGGGGGGGGTCAGGCACTTGGAGGGGGCGTGACTGTGTCACACACAAACACACACACACAGTGACAATGGGAGGGCAATGGGTAAACAGGCTGGGTGTGTTTGTGGGTGAGGAGTGTGGTGGGACTCTGTTCTGAATACAGAACAGGGGATCAGAAACACTACTAGCTGAAAGAGACAACCCACAAATATCACCAACCCCTTCTCTAAGCAGCAAGATGCAAACGTCAGTTGGAAAATGTTCAGGGATTACAGAATTATGCTATGAAGAACTGCTCTTTGGGAGTTGAAATGTTGTGATAAAATCCCATTTGTTGGCTCATTTAGTAATTGTCCAGGTTAGTTATTAGGCCAACCTAAACGTACAGTATCTATTAAAAACAAGGTTTGTTTTTTATTTCCATGTTTTTTACACCAGAGGGTGATTTTCTTTAAAAGGAGCATTATAAAACATTTCCAAATGCAAAGTCTGATGTTTTTAAGCAACCAAAAGGCTGTCATTGGCAGTGCTATTGTAACCTGTAATGTGGCATCGGACAAAAGGTCTGGACCTTAATGACACACACAGGTGGTGTACTTGCATTACTGCAAGGGTTGCTGGTTTAAACCCTGGTCTGCTGGCTGTAGCCCTCTAATATCTAAAATAAAAGTTGAACCAACTATTAGTTAGTATGTGTAGAATTGACCATTGATAGTCAAAAGTAATTGTCTGCAGTTTTCAGAAGGTGATCGCTCAAGTAAAAAGAAAGAAAACTGTTTTAAGTAATTTACTTTTCAAAGTCATATAAGTCAGCCATAGAGACTAAACAAAAATACCTCCATTTACACTAGAGGTGTGTCTTTCTTGTGCCTTTTACAGCTTGTTTCTAGCCTACAGCATTGCAGTTATGCATCCTATACATTCATATAATCAAAGCCCCCTCCCCTAGAGCTGTGCACGGCAGAGTTGTTCACAAAGATCCAACACATGGCAGAGTTGCTAGTTTGGCACACATTTGAATAAAAATTTCAAGAAGACAAGTGAAGGAGAGTACTGGAATTTATTATGGATGCTAGAAACTGGTGAGTTTTTCTGATGCTAAAAAGCATGCATTTGCACACTGCAATGGTGTACAGCTAAGGCACTGTTTACATGTGGAGTTAGCTAGCAATTCTCAGTTTGAGTTGTGTCCTTTCTGACAATGAAATGTGTCAGGCAGACTAGCTAGCTATGTTTTGTGGAAAAATGTAGCACTGGAATTTGGACGTGAGCTAACCTCTGTGTTGAGGTCAGCTGTTGTTGTCTGGCTCTAGCTAGCTAGCTAATGGCTGAAGGAATTTGTGTAAAAACCTTAAATAACCAAATATAGCTAGCTACCTTTCTTTGCCTTTCTAGCTAATTAGCTTTCAGCTGACTGGTGTTAGCTAGCTACAGAGCCTAGCTGCTGCACTCACTAACATTAGCTAGATAGCTACCTAGCTAATCAAATGATCTGTTTGCATTTATTGATAAACCTCAGCTTAAAAACCACCATATAGCTAGCTATCTACAGTAGCCCAGGTTTGTTATCATACACTTCTTATGATTGGCAGCCTGGTGAAGCAGCACCTGTGAGTTTCCGAGCAACCGAGTTGCTTGACCTGGTGTTAGAACTCTTGAGCTTTGGCTGAAAAAGATATGAGCTTTGTCAGAAATGCTACAAAAAAGGTAGCACATAGCTGGTTTTCTATTGTCAGGTGAGAGCGATAAATGATCAATTTAAATCAAAACTGTTGCCCCTACAAACATATTCAGTCTGAAAGGTGGTATGTCTAATGGTCACTTTGTGGATGCTGTAGTCTCCTTCTTACCCGACGCCTAGATATTGCGCTAAGATGGGGAAAATAATTGCCTTACTCCTAATGCTAACGACCCTGTTAAAAATCCGGTATGTGGTTCTCGGTAACGGCCTGACAACTCATGAGGAGAGGAGGGAGTTTATTGTGTACCTCTAAACAAGGTGATTTGCGGATGTTCATAAACATTGGCATCATAATGGCTGAGATATGATGATAGGAGATTTGAATGTAACATTGACCTTCAAGCCTACTGTTGTTGCGGCGGTCCATTAACAGACGTGTAACTGCAGAGTTACAGCACTATTGGATGCAGCAGACTAATCATGTTGACTATAATGAGTAGATGAGAAGGACCAGGAGTTTTCACTGACTAGGTGGCCTGATCAGGAGAACTCCTGACCTTGGCGTTAAGTTGTAGTCCTACCTGCAGACAGTGAAGCAGAGGGCCCTGATGTCCCCGGCAGGCTGCTCAGTAGGTTGACACTGTGGGCCGGAGACATGGAGAGGCAGGGCAGCAGGGACAGAGCAAGGCGGGCCAGCAGGCTGAAGACTTGGGTAGTGGGTAGCCCGGGGGGTGAGCCACCTGCCCCGACCAACACAGAGAGAGGACACGTCAGTAACCAGGGGAGGGATTATGAAGAGAGAGACCGGAGAAAGCCAGCTATCCGTCCCAGACTGAGAACATCGGGGTATAGGTAGATGTTTTTCCTGGTCAATGGAGGAAATACTCTTGGCCCTGGATATCAGGCTGAAGAGTTTGAGGAGTGCAAAATGAAGTGTGGTGGAAGAATACAGTGAGGGAAGGAGAGGGGGCATGGGGCTGAGGCAGGATGAAAGGGAGAGAGGGTAGAAGGGTAATGAAAGCCTGTCATTTTAATGAGCCCCACTGCCACCAGCGCTGTACGTGAGCTGCATCTTTGTCTGCAGTGAGTGTGTGACCCTGGGGGAGCGGTGGTAGAGGTGAAGGGATGGATGTAGTGGCAGGCCTGGCCTAGAGAGCCATATTGTTACTGTGTGACCTGACCGCTGACTGACTCCGCAATGAGAGGGCCTCCCAAACCTCTTTCTTCTTTCTCTCTACAAAACCCATTCCTCCTCCTCTTCCTCCCCTCATCACTTCCCAAGGACAAGGCACCTCTCTAGAGTCCGTGCTGCAGCACGTAGTGCTCGCCAGCCCTGGACCCAAACTACCTCGGTGCCGCAGCCACTCCCGCCCTGGGGATCCCAGAAATCACTGCAATTAGCCGCTAAGTCTCCTCCAGGCCGATAAGGGCTCAGTCATTAAACACAGACTCATTCCCTGGCACTGATAAGGCTGGGCCAGCCGGAGAGCAGGGGCAGCCCTTCAAATGGAGCCGCCACTGAGAGGTGAGAGTGTGATTACCCCACCAATCATCACAGACACTGCCGAGGCTCAATGACCCCTGGCCAGGCCCACAACAACCAGGCAGGTCTGAGGAGAGACTGGAGGAGCTTTTAAAGCTAGGGAGGTAAATGAATGGTCAAAGGGAAAGAGACAAGGAGAGGATGAGTGGGTGGTAAAAAGGAAGAGTGAAAGGGGAGGAGCCCGAGAGCGAGCAACGAGAGAGAGAGAGGAAAGTGGACAGACAGCAAAGAAAGAAAGAAAATAAGGGAAGACATTCAAAAATCCCAGTTTGGTAAACAGATGGTTGTATCAGACAGGCAGGCAGGTGAACATGAGGTGGAGGTAGGAAAGAGGGGATGTTGGAGCAGATTTAGACGGACAGGCTCATAGTTAAAGAATGAAAGGACAACGGAGGGGCACCAAGGCCACGGGAAGCTGTGGGCAGAGAGAGCTCCAGAGCTCTGGGGATTGGAGGGAAGGGCCGGCGGCCCTCCGAACCCTGGGGAGACCTGAGACAGACGGGAAGGCCACACGGACTGCGGCACTAACGACAGGATTACTGGCATAGTGACACTGACACAGCCTCCCTAAAAGGATCACAGCGGCGTAATAAACTTTATTAAATAATACAACTTATTATAACTGTTAACCCGATTTAGTTCATTCTTCGCGGCTTACACACACATACACACACAAAAAGAGGGGTGGATATAATAAGCCTTATACCCTACATAAGGCAAAGCCTACAAAAGCCATCGCCTTACCATTGACTTTAATTGGATTTAAAAAACGTGATGCAAATTATAGCATTCTCCACTTCTAACTTGGTAAAATAAGTGTATTGAAAAGAATGGGAAAAAATGTGGACTTAAAGTAAATTAATCTGCTTTCTGCCCATGCTTAATTAAACTCCCTTAATGCTTATAAGAGTTAATGAGTGAATTGATTAAACAATAAGGCTAATTCTTACCCCCAGCTCACAAGCAGCGGTGATCAGCTCTCCTGTGGAAGTGAATAGGGGAGGAAATGAATGTAAACCCAATCATTATTATTAAGAGACGAGTCTGCTCCAAAGTTTTCCCAAATCAAATACTTGCACTGGGGTTTTGCATTAATTTTCCTGGATCAAAACCTGCAAATCTTCCCAGTGTGACATTTCCTAAGCGGCATGCTCATTCTCTTCATCTCTTGCTTCTCCCCTGACTCCCCCCTCACTCACTCACACACACCACTACTCCCTTCTCCGCCACACACACTTACACGCACCATAACACTCCCTCCCCAATGCTCCGCCACACAGGCATACAAGTAGGCTGATCTGAGAGTATTGCTCCCAGTCCTCCCCATGCACCAGGTCCCTTCTCTTCCTCTTTTTCTATTCCTTTCTCTTTCTCTCTGTTCCCACACTCCCAGCCTCTCCTTTGATCCAGAGAGGACACAGAAACAGAGACAGTATTGGTGACAATGAAAGCATGATGAGGTAAGCTTAAGGACACGAGCTGGTTGCAAAGTTTCTAACTGTCTCTACCTCTGTGTGGGGTGCAGTGGAAACTGCATACAACACAATGCTATTTAAGGATGCCTCAGATCATTTGGGGCACAAACCCACGTGCCAGAATACACCCAAAGCGCGTTCAATTAAACAGATATTTCACCCAATAATTGCATCTCCCACTCATGAAAATTGAAATTCTAATCAGATTAAATTGATAAATGTGTGAGTCTTACATAGCACCCTCTGCTGGTGCAATATATATATATATATATATATATATACATACATACATACATACATACATACATACATACACACACAGAGTGCATTCAGGAAAGCATTCAGACCTCTTGAAAAAAAAAATAGAATATCATCAATCTACACACAATATCCCATAATGAATAATGACAATGCAAAAACAGGTTTTTACATAAAAATAAAAAAACTTTATCGCAAATAAAAAACAGATACTTTATTTACGTAAGTATTCAGACCCTTTGCTTATGACACTCGAAACTGAACCCAGGTGCATCCTGTTTCCATTGATCATATTTGAGATGTTTCTATAACTTGATTGAGTCGATCTGTGGTAAATGCAATTGATTGGACATGATTTAGAAAGGCACACACCTGTCTATATAAGGTCCCACAGCTGACAGTGCATGTCAGAGAAAAACCAAGCCATGAGATCAAAGGAATTGTCCGTAGAGCTCTGAGACAGGATTATGTCGAAGGCACAGATCTGGGGAAGGGTACAAAAACATTTCTGCAGCATTGAAGGTCCCCAAGAACACAGTGGCCTCGATCATTCTTAAATGGAAGAAGTTTGGAACTACCAAGACTCTTCCTAGAGCTGGCCGCCCGGCCAAACTGAGAAATTGAGGGAGAAAGGCCTTGGTCAGGGAGGTGACCAACCCGATGATCATTCGGGCGGAGCTCCAGAGTTCCTCTGTGGAGCTGGGAAAACCTTCCAGAAGGACAACCATCTCTGCAGCACTCCACCGATCAGGCCTTTATGATAGAGTGACCAGACAGAAGCCACTCATTGGTAAAAGGCACGACAGCCCACTTGGAGTTCGCCATAAGGCACCTAAAGGACTCTCAGATCATGAGAAACAAGACTCTCTGACGAAACCAAGATTGAACTCTTTGGCCTGAATGCCAAGCGCCACGTCTGGAGGAAACCTGGCACCATCCCAACGGTGAAGCATGGTGGTGGCAGCATCATGCTGTGGAAATGTTTTTCGGCGGTAATGACTGGGAGACTAGTCAGGATCGAGGGAAAGATGAAAGGAGCAAAGTACAGAGAGATCCTTGATGAAAACCTGCTCCAGAGAACTCAGGACCTCAGACTGGGGTGAAGGTTCACCTTCCAACAGGACAATGACCCTAAGCACACAGCCAATACTTGAACCCGATCAAGCATCTCTGGAGAGACCTGAAAATAGCTGTGCAGCGATGCTCCCCATCCAACCTGACAGAGCTTGAAAGGATCTGCAGAGAAGAATGGGAGAAATAGCACAAAAACAGGTGTGCCACGCTTGTAGTGTCATACCCAAGAAGACTCTAGGCTGCAATCACTGCTAAAGTACTGAGTAAAGGGTCTGAATACTTATGTAAATGTGATATGTCCAGGTTTAATTTTTTTATACATTTAAACTCGTTTTTGCCTTGTCATTATGGGGTATTGTGCTTAGATTGATTTTATTTTTATTTTTTAAATTTTACCTTTATTTAACCAGGTAGGCAAGTTGAGAACAAGTTCTCATTTACAATTGCGACCTGGCCAAGATAAAGCAAAGCAGTTCGACAGATACAACGACATAGAGTTACACATGGAGTAAAACAAACATACAGTCAATAATACAGTATAAACAAGTCTATATACAATGTGAGCAAATGAGGTGAGAAGGGAGGTAAAGGCAAAAAAGGCCATGGTGGAAAAGTAAATACAAGTAAAACACTGGAATGGTAGTTTTGCAATGGAAGAATGTGCAAAGTAGAAATAAAAATAATGGGGTGCAAAGGAGCAAAATTAATTAATTAATTAAATACAGTTGGGAAAGAGGTAGTTGTTTGGGCTAAATTATAGGTGGGCTATGTACAGGTGCAGTAATCTGTGAGCTGCTCTGACAGTTGGTGCTTAAAGCTAGTGAGGGAGATAAGTGTTTCCAGTTTCAGAGATTTTTGTAGTTCGTTTTAGTCATTGGCAGCAGAGAACTGGAAGGAGAGGCGGCCAAAGAAAGAATTGGTTTTGGGGGTAACGAGAGATATACCTGCTGGAACGTGTGCTACAGGTGGGAGATGCTATGGTGACCAGCGAGCTGAGATAAGGGGGGACTTTACCTAGCAGGGTCTTGTAGATGACATGGAGCCAGTGGGTTTGGCGACGAGTATGAAGCGAGGGCCAGCCAACGAGAGCATACAGGTCGCAATGGTGGGTAGTATATGGGGCTTTGGTGACAAAACGGATTGCACTGTGATAGACTGCATCCAATTTGTTGAGTAGGGTATTGGAGGCTATTTTGTAAATGACATCGCCAAAGTCGAGGATTGGTAGGATGGTCAGTTTTACAAGGGTATGTTTGGCAGCATTGAGTGAAGGATGCTTTGTTGCGAAATAGGAAGCCAATTCTAGGAAGCCAATTGATGAGGGGGCAATAACTATTTAATCCATTTTAGAATAAGACTGTAACGCAACAAAATGTAGAAAAAGTCAAGGGGTCTGAATACTTTCCGAATGCACTGTATCTATTCATATTATGTTTTCTTTTGGGGGGCTGGGCTAAAGTCAAATGTTCCTATATTTAAAAATGAGAATTGTCATTTTTGCATTACGGTTTTGCATGAAATATAACTTGACCAATGCATTACTGTTGATAAGATTCTTTCCAAATATTGTTGAAAGTGTCTATATGTAATTGTATTGATGGTATTGAATGTGGTCAATTTGCAATAAAAACCGGTAGGCTATATAGTTGTAAATAGTCAGTTATTCCAGTTCTATGCTATATTTACCAGAAATGATTGAATTGCAAGAACTGGGGTTTTGATGCAATACCAAAATTACAGAACATTGCAGTATAATTTCATTTGCTTTTAACCTCCGTGATACACTGCATCATCACATTTGAGTTTCTGGAGCATGAAGTCTTATCAGTTTAATAGGCCATGAAACCACAACCCTATTCAACTGCACAGCTCAAATATTTCCATTGGTCCATTTCACCTGGCATGAGAACTTCCTGCCCACATTTTTCATCACTCTCTCATCCTCCATCAATTTCACACAAAACGACATATTCCATATTATACACTTTTACACACCAACATCAAATTCTAACAAATATAAGGGCAGAACATCAGAGTGGCAGATGCACAGAGAGTCACTGCTACGGCCCCATTACTAAAATGGGAAAATATATCAGTCGACAGGGTAGCAGCATGGACGCCAAGAGTCTTTGTGATAGCAGAGCATGGGCACCCACACCAGTCTTCCCATAATCCCGGTCATTTCCACACTCCACATTCCTAGACAACAGCATTCCTGCGGGGCTGCGCTCAAGCCTCTCTGGGGCACATCACACCTAAAGAGATTAGGACACGGAGACCTGGAGAATTGGGAAGGGTGTCCAGCTGGCACTATCAGAGCGGGCATCCTGCACCATCCCTAAATGCTGTGGAGAAGGGGCTGGACATTTTTTCTAAGGCCCGGGCCGCTCGGCAGCAGCACGACCAGCAGGACTAATCAGGGTTTTTCTCATGCACTCACCCCTGCCCACCATATCTGGTCCAGGCTTTTCAAAATGGTTCCATCTTGCAAAATGCAGTTTCAATGTACTTCCCCTTTGCAAAATGTATTCCAGGACTACACAAACCTACTGAGCAAAGCATTCATGTCCCCAAGTCCACTTTCACTGTCTCTGAACCTACAGGTATGTTCTTTCTGAGCACAGTCTGTAGCCTACTTGTACAGTCTGGAGCCTACTTACACTGGGCATGAAATCATAATCAAAAGAGGATTTAGTATTGACATTTGTTACCATGCATCAAGAGTACCTGCAATTATCCCTGCAACAACATATAAATATACATATATATACAGTCTACCTACACTAAATAACCATTGATTTCTCTCTGTAACAGTGCTTATAATTAGGCCTTTTAGTAGCTACTGTACATATAGTTTAAATGTTAAACTTCTGAACGTAAGACAACACAAAACCATTTTTCTTACAGAGAGAAATGTTTGGATCTTGCAGTTTCTCTAAGGAAATAGACCCTCACTATGTTATTAACAATGCAAATGGTGGAAGAGAGGAGGCTTTTGACACTAAAGCCTGACAAAAATACTGTGGTAGAATAATAGATGTCACAGTCCCCCATCCATGATCATCTATGCGTCAGTAATCCTGACACTGAAGTAATTCCCTGTCTCAGCCAGCAGGCAAGCAGAGAGACACCTCTGCTTGCGGAATACATTACTGAACCACTTTAGACACAGCTCCTTGTCGCTTCATTGTCATAATTAGAATGAAAAATATACTTTATCACCAAATTAATATGCACTGCCAACCTTCACTTTATGCTAAAATAATCCCCTCTGATAGGAACGTTTTTAAAGTAAGCACCTAAAGAGACAGGGAGCCCAAGAGACCATAAATAGCAGATTTGGTAAAAGTAGTAAATTGCATTGAATTTCACTTGCACATTTGATCAAGTAGGCCTATAAAACGGCATAGATGTTTACAGTATGTTTGCATGGACGCATGAAAAACATTCAGCACCATGGACAGTATAGCACCAAAGGACTTGATCGCCAATTCAGCACCACGACCACTGAACAGCGCTGCACGCAGGCAGCTCATATCAAGAGAAGATTCAACGCACTGGGATGTCACCACCAAAAAGGTGTACACTTAATATAATATAAAACTTTCTGGATGTATCAGAGTAGCCTATATTGACACGTGGAGAACATTTGAATGCAAAGAGTAGGGAACTCAACTCACATTAGCTACTGTACAACACTGTACACACACACTGAAAACGTTGATGCAAAAGTTATTCGCTCACACACCATGAATACCTATTATCCCTTTGATGTCCATGGCGTTATCCTTAACCATGGCAGTACTAATGTACCTGTAGAATTTGTCAGATCACGAGTAGATGATAGGTCATCACCAGTCACTGATAAGGAAGGCAAAACGGATCATCAAGAAGGACAATAACCACCCGAGCCACTACCGGTTCACCCCACTTCCATCCAGAGGGCGAGGTCAGTGCATGTGCATCGGCGCTGGGACAGAGAGATTTAAAAAGCAGCTTCTAGGCCATCAGATTGTTAAACAGCCACCACTAGCACAGAGAGGCAGCTGCCTACCTACAGACTTGATAACTTTAACTAACGTTAGCTCACGAGCTAGCCAACGTTACTAGACAACCAATGCACATTAATAACCTATTAGCTCATCTGAATGCGTATCAATTAAACTAGGATGTGTTGTTATAGCAGCCTAACTTGGTTAACGATATGGTTGCTATAGTTAGTTATGTCTAAATTACCACATTAGTTAAAGTTAGCAGCTTGTTGCTAGCTAAAGGCCCTGCCGCGGATGTAACTAAATGTTACGGTAGCTAGGTATTTTAACGCCAGTCTGGTGAACTTTACTAGTTAACGTAGCTAACGTTAGTTAAGATAACTACTTGGCGTGTACGTACATGACTGGCTAGTTATTGTATATATACTAATATTCGCTATCCGTGTGTCATAGTTAGCATAACTAGCTAAGTTACATATAGGTCTATTGGTGGGTATAACGGTAATCAACTGGGGTTTTGTCTAGGTAGCAGATTCTAAGGCTCCACATGTAGCTGTTACAGGTTAGGTACTGTTTGGTGTACTGTTAGCTATCACATATCATTTTCGACCAAACCTTAACTTGGCAATACTAACGTTAACCCGACTTGGAAGACAACCAATGTCTTCTAAACGTCCATGTCTAGTTGCAGGGTGTTCGTTTGAATTAAAAAAAAGGTTACATTTATTAAATTAAATCAATGTTTTGATCCATGAAGGAATCCAACAATGTGTACGTAAGGTTGGTCGAAAATTCTTTGCTATGCCAAGCAATATTGTTAGCTTTCTATCTACAGTAATAACACCGTTCAGCCACCTGGAAAATAGTCAGTTAATGGTCTGATAAGGCGATAATTTTAATTAATTGTTGGGCAAGTACTATTGATTGTCTAGCCATGTCATGTATATAGATGTTAGCTAGTAGGCAAGCAATGGTCGTAAAAAGATCATATTGACAACCAGCCAGGTGGAATCATTATTTTTCTGTGAAATCCAGAGGACAAGGAGACTTGCTGTTTTATATAAACAGCAAGTTTGGGAACGGGCTGCGGCGTTCCTGTAGGTTCATGCTCTACAACATCCGCAGAGTACGACCCTGCCTCACACAGGAAGCGGCACAGGTCCTAATCCAGGCACTTGTCATCTCCCGTCTGGATTACTGCAACTCGCTGTTGGCTGGGCTCCCTGCCTGTGCCATTAAACCCCTACAACTCATCCAGAACGCCGCAGCCCGTCTGGTGTTCAACCTTCCCAAGTTCTCTCACGTCACCCCGCTCCTCCGCTCTCTCCACTGGCTTCCAGTTGAAGCTCGCATCCGCTACAAGACCATGGTGCTTGCCTACGGAGCTGTGAGGGGAACGGCACCTCAGTACCTCCAGGCTCTGATCAGGCCCTACACCCAAACAAGGGCACTGCGTTCATCTACCTCTGGCCTGCTCGCCTCCCTACCACTGAGGAAGTCCAGTTCCCGCTCAGCCCAGTCAAAACTGTTCGCTGCTCTGGCCCCCCAATGGTGGAACAAACTCCCTCACGACGCCAGGACAGCGGAGTCAATCACCACCTTCCGGAGACACCTGAAACCCCACCTCTTTAAGGAATACCTAGGATAGGATAAAGTAATCCTTCTCCCCCCTTAAAAGACTTAGATGCACTATTGTAAAGTGGCTGTTCCACTGGATGTCATAAGGTGAAAGCACCAATTTGTAAGTCGCTCTGGATAAGAGCGTCTGCTAAATGACGTAAATGTAAATATATCATTGGCCATAAATGGAACACTAGTCACTTTAATAATGCCACTTTAAGAACGTTTACATATCTCGAATTACTCATCTCATATGTTAGATATTAGGTTTGTTGTGGAATTGTTAGATACTGCTGCACTGTCAGATATAGAAGCATAAGCATTTCGCTACACTCGTAATAACATCTGCCAACCATGTATATGTGACCAATAAAATTTGATTTGATAAACCATGGCTGCATAAGCTTAACCTGAGTCTCCTCAGGGGACAGCCTTTTGCGTGCAGGGCAGGTAAAGTAAAGAGCCGCGACACAGGCGCCAGGTTCTCCGCTCCACCAACATGGCTAGTCAGATAGCGAAAACAAACACGAATTGTTAACTAGCTTGCACAATTAACCGGAGCTAAGCTAGCTGGCTATCACTGAAACAATTAGTAGATCGCTAGCTAGCTTTAGGTGTCAATGCTAACACCCAGAACTCTATTTACAAATATATATGTCTTGTTGCCAAAGTAGATATTTAATCTTTATAACACAGCCTAGCTAACGTTGCCCAGCCAACTATGTGAGCTAGCTAGCCTATTCATTAACATATCTGTACCCCAGACCTACGCGTGCTTATTAAGTATTTTTGATCAAATGTCTTACTGTAAGAAAAACATAAACAGCTAGCTTCCAAAAAGTACTTGCATGGTCCACAACAGGTTATTCCTCCGAATAGTCACACTGCTGATTTCCCTTCCTGGTCTGCCCTATCAGCAGCATTCTCCAATGGACATTGGGACAACCAGAGGAAATTGGAGTAGCACTGCAGTTCGACGGATAGAGATTTTGGGAGAAAAAGTGGGTCAGGGTTAGCCTATGTCACATCCAAGAGGAGATAAGAGTGCTTGCGTGATCACTAACGTGTTTCCAGAGACTGCTGCAACTCGGCAATCCGGCCAAAATGTAAACATTTGGCGAGCACACACAAACATTGCTGAGTTGTAGCAGTCTCTGCTAACACAAGCACTCTATTTCCTCTTGGATGTGACATAGAGGCCCAGGGATGTTCTCTTGATAAGTGCGTACGTGAATTGGACCATTTTCTTTCCTGTTTAGCACTCAAAATGTAATGAGTACTTTTGGGTGTCAGGGAAAATGGATGGAGTAAAAACTATATTATTTTCTTAAGTTATATAGTTAAGTAAAAGTTGTCAAAAATAATAAATAATACAGTAACGTACAGATAACTCCAAAACATTATTTACAGTGCATTCGGAAAGAATTCAGAGCCCTTGACTTTTTCCAAATGTTGTTACGTTACAGCCTTATTCTAAAATGCATTTAAAAAAATGAACTACTACCCCATAATGACAAAGCAAAACCAGGATTTTAGAAATGTTTTGCAAATGTATATATAAAAAAAAAATGAAATACCTGATACATTTTTAATACATTTGCAAAAATGTCTAAAAACCTGTTTTTGCTTTGTCATTCAAATCAAATCAAATCAAATCAAATTTTATTTGTCACATACACATGGTTAGCAGATGTTAATGCGAGTGTAGCGAAATGCTTGTGCTTCTAGTTCCGACAATGCAGTGATAACCAACAAGTAATCTAACTAACAATTCCAAAACTACTGTCTTATACACAGTGTAAGGGGATAAGGAATATGTACATAAGGATATATGAATGAGTGATGGTACAGAGCAGCATACAGTAGATGGTATCGAGTACAGTATATACATATGAGATGACAAAGTAAACAAAGTGGCACAGTTAAAGTGGCTAGTGATACATGTATTACATAAGGATGCAGTCGATGATGTAGAGTACAGTATATACGTATGCATATGAGATGAATAATGTAGGGTAAGTAACATTATATAAGGTAGCATTGTTTAAAGTGGCTAGTGATATATTTACATCATTTCCCATCAATTCCCATTATTAAAGTGGCTGGAGTTGGGTCAGTGTCAATGACAGTGTGTTGGCAGCAGCCACTCAATGTTAGTGATTGCTGTTTAACAGTCTGATGGCCTTGAGATAGAAGCTGTTTTTCAGTCTCTCGGTCCCAGCTTTGATGCACCTGTACTGACCTCGCCTTCTGGATGATAGCGGGGTGAACAGGCAGTGGTTTGGGTGGTTGATGTCCTTGATGATCTTTATGGCCTTCCTGTAACATCGGGTGGTGTAGGTGTCCTGGAGGGCAGGTAGTTTGCCCCCGGTGATGCGTTGTGCAGACCTCACTACCCTCTGGAGAGCCTTACGGTTGAGGGCGGAGCAGTTGCCGTACCAGGCGGTGATACAGCCCGCCAGGATGCTCTCGATTGTGCATCTGTAGAAGTTTGTGAGTGCTTTTGGTGACAAGCCGAATTTCTTCAGCCTCCTGAGGTTGAAGAGGCGCTGCTGCGCCTTCTTCACGACGCTGTCAGTGTGAGTGGACCAATTCAGTTTGTCTGTGATGTGTATGCCGAGGAACTTAAAACTTGCTACCCTCTCCACTACTGATCCATCGATGTGGATAGGGGGTGTTCCCTCTGCTGTTTCCTGAAGTCCACAATCATCTCCTTAGTTTTGTTGACGTTGAGTGTGAGGTTATTTTCCTGACACCACACTCCGAGGGCCCTCACCTCCTCCCTGTAGGCCGTCTCGTCGTTGTTGGTAATCAAGCCTACCACTGTTGTGTCGTCCGCAAACTTGATGATTGAGTTGGAGGCGTGCATGGCCACGCAGTCGTGGGTGAACAGGGAGTACAGGAGAGGGCTCAGAACGCACCCTTGTGGGGCCCCGTGTTGAGGATCAGCGGGGAGGAGATGTTGTTGCCTACCCTCACCACCTGTGGGCGGCCCGTCAGGAAGTCCAGTACCCAGTTGCACAGGGCGGGGTCGAGACCCAGGGTCTCGAGCTTGATGACGAGCTTGGAGGGTACTATGGTATTGAATGCCGAGCTGTAGTCGATGAACAGCATTCTCACATAGGTATTCCTCTTGTCCAGGTGGGTTAGGGCAGTGTGCAGTGTGGTTGAGATTGCATCGTCTGTGGACCTATTTGGGCGGTAAGCAAATTGGAGTGGGTCTAGGGTGTCAGGTAGGGTGGAGGTGATATGGTCCTTGACTAGTCTCTCAAAGCACTTCATGATGACGGAAGTGAGTGCTACGGGGCGGTAGTCGTTTAGCTCAGTTACCTTAGCTTTCTTGGGAACAGGAACAATGGTGGCCCTCTTGAAGCATGTGGGAACAGCAGACTGGTATAGGGATTGATTGAATATGTCCGTAAACACACCGGCCAGCTGGTCTTTATGGAGTACATAAGTACAGTGTGTAGATTGATGAGGGGAAAAAACGATTTCATCCATTTTAAAATAAGGCTGTAAGGTAACAAAATGTGGAAAAAGTCAAGGGGTCTGACATCTTTCCGAATGCACTGTAAGTAAAAAATCTTTAAAGTACTACTTAAGTACTTTACATCACTGCGGGGTGGCCAACACTGATTTCGTTAGTCACTCTCACTCAGATATCATATTCAAAACATCAAACATTTCTTCCCACACTATGGCTAAATGAGTAGAATTGCATGAAATAAGCTATAAAATCGCAAAATCTTCAGTCTGCCCTTTGCATAATGTGTAGAATTGCATCAAACCTGCTTTAAAACTGCTACATTTCCTCTACGCCCCATGGCAAAATTGCAGGAAATTAACCTTAAAACAACAACAAAAAATCTCTGCTGTCAATAGGGTGGCCGTTAGAATGTTTTGCTCACAAGGTAAGCAACATCATTTCAGTTAGGGCCCCCAAAAGGCTAGGTGTGGGTATGGATTTGTGTGTGCAGATCTGCTCATAACTGCTGCCCCTCATGAGGAGTTCAGATTTTTTGTGACCCCCACCACCATCAAAGTTTCCCATCTCTGGGATAGGCCTACCTGATACATCAATGAGGCCTATCGCCTATTGAATCACCGAACTGAGTCACACAGATGGGAGCCCATTGCCTCATTTACCTGAGGTAACAAATTATATTTACAGTTGGAAGTCGGAAGTTTACATACACTTGGAGTCAATAAAACTTGTTTTACAACCACTCCATACATTTCTTCTTAATTAACCATCTATAGTTTTGGCAAGTCAGTTAGGACATCTACTTTGTGCATGACGGAAGTAATTTTTCCAACAATTGTTTCCAAACAGATTATTTCACTGTATTCCAATTCCAATGGGTCAGAAGTTTACATACACTAAGTTGACTGTGCCTGCAAACAGCTTGAAAAATTCCAGAAAATGATGTCATAGCTTTAGAAGCTTCTGATAGGTTAATTGACATCATTTGAGTCAATTGGAGGTGTACATGTGGATGTATTTCAAGGCCTACATTCAAACTCAGTGCCTCTTTGCTTGACATCATGGGAAAATCAAAAGAAATCAGCCAAGACCTCAGAAAAAAAATTGTAGACCTCCACAAGTCTGGTTCATCCTTGTGAGCAATTTACAAATGCCTGAAGGTACCACGTTCATCTGTACAAACAATAGTATGCAAGTATAAACACCATGGAACCATGCAGCCGTCATACCGCTCAAGGAGGAGACGCGTTCTGTCTCCTAGAGATGAACGTACTTTGGTGCGAAAAGTGAAAATCAATCCCAGAACAACAGCAAAGGACCTTGTGAAGATGCTGGAGGAAACAGGTACAAAAGTATCTATATCCACAGTAAAAACGAGTCCTGTATCGACATAACCTGAAAGGCTGCTCAGCAAGGAAGAAGCCACTGCTCCAAAACCGCCATAAAAAAAGCCAGACTACGGTTTGCAGCTGCACATGGGGACAAAGATTGTACTTTTTGGAGAAATGTCCTCTGGTCTGATGAAACAAAAATAAAACTGTTTGGCCATTAATGACCATTGTTATGTTTGGAGGGGAAGGGGGATGCTTGCAAGCTGAAGAACACCATCCCAACCGTGAAGCACGGGATGGCAGCATCATGTTGTGGGGGTGCTTTGCTGCAGGAGGGACTTCATAAAATAGATGGCATCATGAGGAAGGAAAAGTATGTACTAATTGAGTGTATGTAAGCTTCTGACCCACTGGGAATGTGATGAAAGAAAGAAAAGCTGAAATAAATAAATAATTCTCTCTAGTATTATTCTGACATTTCACATTCTTAAAATAAAGTGGTGAACCTAACTGACCTAAGACAGGGAATTTTTACGAGGATTAAATGTTAGAAATTGTGAGAAACTGAGTTTAAATATATTTGGCTAAGGAGTATGTAAACATCCAAATTCAACCGTAGATTTGGGCAAAAGAGAAGTTTAATTGACTGACCATTAGCCTCGAGTGCAGGGGTGTTGTTTTTGGCTGTTGCCGTTGCTGATCTACATGTGTAAAGGCCCAAACTTTAAAAGCATCAATAGGATAAACTGGCTAATTAGACAGGCATGTCAGTCTGTTAGCGCTTCATCAAACGTCGAAGCAGATTTCTATCGAGTCTTTGTCTCTGTCGTTACGCACAATCAGCTGTTGATGATCGTAATTTGCCACCGTTAAGGAAACCACATATAGTCAGTCAGTTGTTCGTTGTCACCTGTTGATGATTGAGTCCGGGCAAGCCTCATGTGGAATCAACATTTTATTGATCATAGGAAACAAACCAAAAGTAGCCTAGAGCAAAACATTTATTTATTGTCTTTATGTGAAACAAACAAACCATATCCATCAAACCACATCCATTTATAGCATAGATACTCTTTACTAAAATACAGACACCAATCACCCACCACCTCCCTTATCAGTCCCTGCAGAGTGATTAGTGGCTATCATATTTGGATAAAGCCACTTTGGTTGCCATGTATGACTGAAGGTAAAAAGTTATTTTAACCTACATTTAGGTATGTTCTTTCTGTGTGGTCGAAGTCATTTTCCTTGTGATAATCATAAGGATCCATAAAATGTGAAGATGGAAGATGTTTATAACAGAGGTGTTTAGGGAAATTGAGTTAGAAAGGGTAGAGCAAGACGAGGTTGTCCTGTAGTTTGCTCAACATGCTGAGAATGGGGACCATTACTCCCTGTCTTTTTTTGTATCTTCTAACCTGATTTTGAGCTTGTAATCAATGATGGACTACTCTGTGCAAGTCAGAGGAGGAAGCACAATGCATTACAAGGGAGCCCATACACCGGGCCAGCTTAAGAATGTTGACAAACCAGGTAAACCTAAAGTCAAACATAGCCGACCGCCTTATCGGATTTAGAGCCTTTTGAAAGAAGCTATACGCCACGGTCATCCGAGCCCCCTTTAAACCTGGTGAGGTGTTTAAAGAATGACTGAACTAAGCTTCATTTGTCTTGGTTTCCCTAACGGGGTTGTTGATACAGTCAATCAAGCTGAAAAAGGTGGAGAGAGAAGAGATTAGCATCTCCACTAATATATGCACAGTGTAACATACAGCCGATGGTAATTGGTCAGCATCTTCTCAGATCAAATCATATGTTCACTTGTGTAGAATGTAGATGGTGCAGATTCATTTGAACAGTTCTACAAATCTGTTCATAAAATTTACTAAAATAGTCAAGTATTTAATGGCATTAAAACATGGTTGTGAGGGAAGTGTAGCCACATAATTCTAGGGAGTAAATTACATACTGTACTTTCCCAATATTTTATAGCTAGATCCCTTGTTCTATATGTCCAGCTACATCTATGTATAGGTTCAAATGTGGGCTACTGCGCAATAATATACTGTACCTTTCAATGATTCTGAAATTAGGTGTCCATGAATCCTTAAATGTCTCACAAGTGTCCACCTTCCAAAGCTGAAGGGTTACCCTAATAAATAAATTGCCCTATTGAACTGCTAATAATCCCACGACTATCATAAATGAGTCTGATCCCTCAGTAAATTGAGCCCTTGGCGAGGTGGAGTGGTGTCAGCACCTAAAGAACTCAGATGGTTCTGTCTAATCAGTCTTAAACACACACACACACACACACACACACTTCTTCACTCTCAGCTCAGCTATCTCTTCAATGTGATGTCACTCTTAATCCACGCTTGGTTATCCGCTGGGCTGCAGCGCTGGCAGAGGGATATGAGGGAGGGTGGGGGGCTTCGTTCAGGCACACCAGGAAGCATTCCTTCTAAACTCCCTGTTCCATTACCCTCACAAATCCCAGCACATAGAAAAGGGGGATTTACGGCAGACTGTATAGATGCACAGATGAATGGTGTTTGTAATTAAAATACACACAGTTCCAGTGATCTTCCAAACAACAGGGTTGTCAGAGGAATTCTCCAAGGGGATCGTTGGACAATACAGAACTGCTGCTACTCTGGATTTTCCCATTTTCTAGCTTGAAACATGTTTCATTCGTTATTTGAAACGTCTCTCTTGGCTAGGAAATCCAAATTTGCCCACCACACCACAACTATTCACCTCTATTTGTCTCATGTTGCATTTATGATATTTTGTATACAGACCATGCTAGGCTGTTACTGTAGCTACAAATTAGACTGCGTGTACAAAGTACAGAGGCATGTCTGTACAGTATGTGGCAGGCTGGCAGGTCACATTAGTGACATCGAGAACTCATCCCCAGCATCCCCAACACTTGCTGAAAATGCAATGCATTTTTATTGACAGCTTGTCCAAAGATGCCCTGGTTCCATATTAGCAAAATATTGCTACTCTGTAATGGCTGTGGTATTACATTCATTATCGTTGTATGTGGGTGTAGAGAGAGTTCATGTGTTAGCAAGGGGAATTTGTCAAGTGCAGTGATAGGGTAAGGGCATCCACTTTAAATGGTAGTGGTGGTTACGGGTCCTAGATAAAGTAGGCTAGAGCTTGTGGGTTAGTGCCTGGCATCTGAACTATAATTCTGTTGTTTTTTTGTCTAACTTGTTATAGCACTATTCTCCTGTACAGTATGTTCATTGGGCACATTGTAAGCTGCGCTAAAGTCTCACTAGGAAGGAATAATCAATGACCTCTATGTGACAAAGAGCCATATGTTGAAAATGGGAAAGAGCACTCTTGATAGTATTGCATGAGTACTTGGTCATGTTTTTTTTCCAATTCTTGGAGGAATATTTTCTATGCAAAGGTAAGCATTCAGGACAATCTGATGACACTGGTGCTCTCCCCGCCCTTGTCAGAGTGCAGCCCATCATTAATATCCACAATGTACACGACTGTTCAAAAGTTTGGGGTCACTTAGAAATGTCCTTGTTTTTGTTTTGAAAGAAAAGTACATTAGAGTGTCTTGTTTGAGAAACAGACGCCTCACAAGTCCTCAAAAGGCAGCTTCATTAAATAGTACCCGCAAAACATCAGTCTCAACGTCAACAGTGTAGAGGCAACTCCGGGATGCTGGCCTTCGAGGCAGAGTTCCTCTGTCCAGTGTCTGTGTTCTTTTGCCCATCTTAGTCTTTTCTTTTTATTGGCCAGTCTGAGATATGGCTTTTTCTTTGCAACTCTTCCTATAAAGCCAGCATCCCGGAGTCGCCTCTTCACTGTTGACATTGAGACTGGTGTTTTGCAGGTACTATTTAATGAAGCTGCCAGTTGAGGACTTGAGGAGTCTGTTTCTCAAGCTAGACACTCTAATGTACTTGTCCTCTTGCTCAGTTGTGCACCGGGGCCTCCCACTCCTCTTTCGATTCTGGTTAGAGACCGTTTCTGCTGTTCTGTGAAGGGAGTAGTACACAGCATTGTACGAGATCTTCAGTTTCTTGGAAATTTCTCGCATGGAATAGCCTTAATTTCTCAGAACAAGAATACACTGACAAGTTTCAAAAGAGAGTTGTTTGTTTCTGGCCATTTTGAGCCTATAATCGAACCCACCAATGCTGATGCTCCAGATACTAAACTAGTCTAAAGAAGGCACAGTTTTCAGCTGTGTTAACATAATTGCAAAGGGTTTTCTAATGATCAAATTAGCCTTTAAAATTATAAACTTGGATTAGCTCAACACAACGTGCCATTGTAACACAGGAGTGATGGTTGATGATAATGGGCCTCTGTACGCCTATGTAGATATTCCATAAAATATCTGCCGTTTCCAGCTACAATAGTCATTTACAACATTTACAATGTCTACATGTCACGCCCTGACCTTAGAGATCATTTTTATTCTCTATTTTGGTTAGGTCAGGGTGTGACTAGGGTGGGTAGTCTAGTTTTTTCAATTTTTATGTTGGCCTGGTATGGTTCCCAATCAGAGGCAGCTGTCTATCGTTGTCTCTGATTGGGGATCATATTTAGGCAGCCTTTTCCCACAGTTTTTTTGTGGGATCTTGTTTTTGTGTAGCTGCCTGTGAGCAGCCAAGAATGTCACGTTTCGTTTTCTTCTGTATTGTTTTTGGGTTGAGTTTCATATTTATTAAACATGTGGAACTCGCTGCGCCTTGGTCCATTCATTCAGATGGTCGTGACACTACACTGCATTTCTGATCAATTTTATGTTATTTTAATGGACAAAAAAAGCTTTCTTTCAAAAACAAGGACATTTCTAAGTGACCCCAAACCTTTGAACGGTAGTGTATATGTCTTACATTGTCAAATACCCATACAGAGCTTATATACTACACACCAATGCAGACAAATGGCTACTCAAAGAGATCTATTTGATCAGACTTCCCTCCTCTTACTGTAATTTACTATACATCTGTTTTAATCTTACCTTAAGCATCCTGCAAACCCTGTGTAATCCACTAAAGCCTCTGTGAAATATGCCTCACAGTCCTAATAGAATTGTTCATCCTCCCACCAAACAGTTGCACACACAGACTAAGTGATACTGTCTACAAGTACAGGCCTACTGCCAGGATTCAGACACAGTGTATATCCATAGAGATCCAGAGATTCATATACTGCCAGGATTCAGACACGGTGTATATCCATAGAGATCCAGAGATTCATATACTGCCAGGATTCAGACACGGTGTTTATCCATGGAGATCAAATGCAAACAAGCAGAAAGTCGGCCTCATACAAAAGCTGCACAGGGATGTATCGCTACACCAGAGAAACGTATCTTCTATGTCCAGAGGTGATAGTTAGGCCCAGGTCTACTGTATACTGAGTCTTTCTTTGTGCGTTCTGGTAGGTGGTCTAAACACTGCAGGTGGAAAAGCCATTTCAGATGTAAGTATTCTCACAGATCCTGTTGTGATTCCAAAAAGCAAATTAGGTACCACTCTCAATTTAAGTCTGTTGACAGGGGTCAGAAATACACACGGGTCCCAACACACTTGTGTATCAATTGAATGACAAGGATGTTGTAAACTAAAGCTAGCTGTTTTACCTTTGCACCATGTGGTTTACAAAATGTTTCTAAACTAGACCGCAAGATGGAAAGGATAAGACAAATGATAATCAACATTTTGCACAATGGAACACAATGGGGTTGGGAGAACAGAGGACAACAAAGTGAGCCCTTGTTCCAATCGCCCAGAGCAGTACACTTAATGGAGACCAATTAAAATGTGTGGATTCAATTTTGCAAAACAACAGGAACCTGAAGATAAATCTTGTATCTCAGTTTGCAGTGAAGGCCACTCCCTTACTTTGGTTTCTATCATGTTTGTTGTGGCATTTCAGAAAAGCAGCTGGCTACTGACAGAGTTGGTCCAAACTACCCCTCCAAAATGGCACTAATCCTACTACACAATGTATTTAGACAGGGAGAGGGAGAGAAGGGTGAGGAGAGAGAGAGAGAGAACAGGGCTGAGAGTATGAGAATAAAGGAAATAAGATAGTCTAGGACTGTGGTGTGGAGAATTTAGAAATAACAGGAGGGAGAGAGAGACTGAACGTCACAGCATGACTTCCATGTGGGAGCAATCCACTTACTTAAACTGATAAAGATTTAATTAACACACAACTCTGCAATTGCTCTGTAATTAAAGTAATTTGTCCCCTTGTTGGGATGAGTAGACTATATGCCACAGCTGCCACAAAATAGGAAATTGAAGAAGGTGGGAGTGACAGAGAAAAGAAAGAAGGGGGGTAAAATCAGAAGAATAAAGGCCATCTGCCCCCAAACAAATTGAGTTGATGACAAAAATGCACATTCAGAGTAGGCCTATGCTAAATAACAGCGAAGAGGTCATTGTCACGCCCTGACCTTAGAGATCCTTTTTATGTTTTTATGTTTATGTCTATTTTGGTTTGGTCAGGGCATGAGTTGGGGTGGGCATTTTATGTTTTGTGTTCTATGTTTTCTATTTCTGTGTGTTTGGCCGGGTGTGGTTCTCAATCAGAGGCAACTGTCTATCGTTGTCTCTGATTGAGAACAATACTTAGGTAGCCTTTTCCCACCTGTGTTTTGTGGGCAGTTGTTTTCTGTTTTTGTGTCTGCGCCAGACAGAACTGTTTCGGTTTTGTTCGTTCTCGTTGTTCTTCAGTGTTCAGTTCTATTAATAAATCATGAACACTTACCACGCGGCGCTTTGGTCCACTTCTTCAAACAGCCGTTACAGAACTACCCACCACCAAAGGACCAAGCAGCGTGGAAGAGAGGACTGGACATGGGAGGAGATTCTGGACAGCAAGAGATCCTACACATGGGAGGAGATCCTGGCTGGAAGGGATCGCCTCCCATTGGAACAGGTGGAGGCAGCCAGGAGAAAGGAATCAGAGGTATGAGGGAACACGGCTGACAAGGAAGCCTGAGAGGCAGCCCCAAAAATGTTTTGCCAGAGTCTCCCCCCCTGTCCGGAGCTGCCAGAGTCTCCCCCCCTGTCCGGAGCTGCCAGAGTCTCCCCCCCTGTCCGGAGCTGCCAGAGTCTCCCCCTGTCCGGAGCTGCCAGAGTCTCCCCTGTCCGGAGCTGCCAGAGTCTCCCCCCTGTCCGGAGCTGCCAGAGTCTCCCCCTGTCCGGAGCTGCCAGAGTCTCCCCCTGTCCGGAGCTGCCAGAGTCTCCCCCCTGTCCGGAGCTGCCAGAGTCTCCCCCTGTCCGGAGCTGCCAGAGTCTCCCCCTGTCCGGAGCTGCCAGAGTCTCCCCCTGTCCGGAGCTGCCAGAGTCTCCCCCTGTCCGGAGCTGCCAGAGTCTCCCCCTGTCCGGAGCTGCCAGAGTCTCCCCCTGTCCGGAGCTGCCAGAGTCTCCCCCTGTCCGGAGCTGCCAGAGTCTCCCCCTGTCCGGAGCTGCCAGAGTCTCCCCCTGTCCGGAGCTGCCAGAGTCTCCCCCTGTCCGGAGCTGCCAGAGTCTCCCCCCTGTCCGGAGCTGCCAGAGTCTCCCCTGTCCGGAGCCCGCTGCGAGGGTCCCCACTCCAGAGGCGCCACCTAAGTGGGCCAAGCCTAAGGTGGAGCGGGGTCCATGTCCCGCACCAGAGCCGACACCGCGGATAGATGCACACCCAGACCCTTCCCTATAGGTTTAGGTTTTGCGGCCGGAGTCCGCACCTTTGGGGGGTGTACTGTCACGCCTGACCTTAGAGATCCTTTTTATGTCTATTTTGGTTTGGTCAGGGCGTGAGTTGGGGTGGGCATTCTATATTTTGTGTTTTCTATTTCTGTGTGTTTTGCCGGGTGTGGTTGAGAACCATACTTAGGTAGCCTTTTCCCACCTGTGTTTTGTGGGTAGTTTTCTGTTTTTGTGTCTGCGCCAGACAGAACTTTTTTGGTTTTGTTTGTTCTCTTTGTTGTTTGTTATTCAGTGTTCTATTAATAAATCATAAACACTTACCACACTGCACACTGCCCTAACCCATCTGGACAAGAGGAATGCCTATGTGAGAATGCTGTTCATCGACTACAGCTCAGCATTTAACACCATAGTACCCTCCAAGCTCGTCATCAAGCTCGAGACCCTGGGTCTCGACCCCACCCTGTGCAACTGGGTACTGGACTTCCTGACGGGTCGCCCCCAGGTGGTGAGGGTAGGTAACAACATCTCCACCCCGCTGATCCTCAACACTGGGGCCCCACAAGGGTGCGTTCTGAGCCCTCTCCTGTACTCCCTGTTCACCCACGACTGCGTGGCCACGCACGCCTCCAACTCAATCATCAAGTTTGCGGACGACACAACAGTGGTAGGCTTGGTTACCAACAACGACAAGACGGCCTACAGGGAGGAGGTGAGGGCCCTCGGAGTGTGGTGTCAGGAAAATAACCTCACACTCAACGTCAACAAAACTAAGGAGATGATTGTGGACTTCAGGAAACAGCAGAGGGAGCACCCCCCTATCCACAGTTTTAAGTTCCTCGGCGTACACATCACAGACAAACTGAATTGGTCCACCCACACAGACAGCATCGTGAAGAAGGCGCAGCAGCGCCTCTTCAACCTCAGGAGGCTGAAGAAATTTGGCTTGTCACCAAAAGCACTCACAAACTTCTACAGATGCACAATCGAGAGCATCCTGTCAGGCTGTATCACCGCCTGGTACGGCAACTGCTCCGCCCACAACCGTAAGGCTCTCCAGAGGGTAGTGAGGTCTGCACAACGCATCACCGGGGGCAAACTACCTGCCCTCCAGGACACCTACACCACCCGATGTCACAGGAAGGCCATAAAGATCATCAAGGACAACAACCACCCGAGCCACTGCCTGTTCACCCCGCTATCATCCAGAAGGCGAGGTCAGTACAGGTGCATCAAAGCAGGGACCGAGAGACTGAAAAACAGCTTATATCTCAAGGCCATCAGACTGTTAAACAGCCACCACTAACATTGAGTGGCTGCTGCTAACACTGACTCAACTCCAGCCACTTTAATAATGTTTACAGACCCTACATTATTCATCTCATATATATATATATATATATATACTGTACTCTATATCATCTACTGCATCTTTATGTAATACATGTATCACTAGCCACTTTAAACTATGCCACTTTGTTTACATACCCTACATTACTCATCTCATATGTATATACTGCACTCGATACCATCTACTGCATCTTGCCTATACCGTTCTGTACCATCACTCATTCATATCTTTATGTACATATTCTTTATCCCTTTACACTTGTGTGTATAAGGTAGTAGTTTTGGAATTGTTAGGTTAGATTAATCGTTGGTTATTACTGCATTGTCGGAACTAGAAGCACAAGCATTTCGCTACACTCGCATTAACATCTGCTAACCATGTGTGTGACAAATACACACTTGATTTGATTTTGGTCCACTTCTTCAAACCGCCGTTACAGTCATAGTCAAGGTCTTCTTAATGAGGTTGGGTCTGTTTTGCCTTCCAATAGGCATATGCTGTATAGGGTAGAGTGGGGACAATTTTAATGACAAATGTTATTTATTTAACTAGGCAAGTCAGTTGAGAGCAAATTATTATTTATAACACAGGCCAAACCCGGACGACACTGGGCCAATTGTGCGCCGCCCTATGGGACTCCCAATCACGGCCGGTTGTGATACAGCCTGGAATCAAACCAGGGTGTCTGTAGTGACACCTCTAGCACTGAGATGCAGTGCCTTAGACAGCTGCGCCACTCGGGAGCCCTACACTACATGACCAAAACATCTCATTCCAAAATCATGGGCATTAATACAGAATTGGTCCACCCTTTGCTATAACAGCCTCCACTCTTCTGGGAAGGCTTTCCACTAGATGTTGGAGCATTGCTGTGGGGACTTGCTTCCATTCAGCCACGAGCATTAGTGAGGTTGGGCACTGATGTTGGCCGATTAGACCTGGATCGCAGTCGGTGTTCCAATTCATCCCAAATGTCTTCGATGGGGTTGAGGTCAGAGGGCTCTGTGCAGGACGGTAAAGTTCTTACACATTGATCTCAACAAACCATTTCTGTATGGACCTTGCTTTGTGCACAGGGGCATTGTCATGCTGAAACAGGAAAGTGCCTTACCCAAACTATTGCCACAAAGTTGGAAGCACAGAATCATATAGACATTCTATATGATTCTGTGCTTCCAACATTGTATGCTCTAGTGTTAAGATGTCTCTTCACTGTAACTAAGGTGCCCGAACCATGAAAAACAGCCCCAGACTATGTGTTGCAACAGAGGACAGATGATTTTTACGCGCTACACGCTTCAGAACTCAGCAGTCTCGTTCTTTGTGCTTGTGTGGCCTACCACTTAGTGGCTGAGCCGTTGTTGCTCTTGGACGTTTCCACTTCACAATACCAGCACTTACAGTTGACCAGTGCAGCTCTAGCAGGGCAGACATTTGATCCATGGAGTTGTTTGAAAGGTGGCATCCTAATGACAGTGCCACGTTGAAAGTCACTGAACTCTTCAGTACGGGCCATTCTACTGCCAATGTGTGTCTATGGAGATTGCATGGCTGTGTGCTCGATTTATATGCCTGTCAGCATGGGTGTGGCTGAAATAGCCGAATCCACTAATATCAAGGGGTGTCCACATACTTCCCACCTGGATTCGCTCTTATGTAGGACAATTTGAAATCTTTTTTTTTTTTAATTGGTAGAAGGTTGAGACTCAGAGCTACAAAATGGTATATCATACACTGCATTTGAGGAAAAATGGGAAAGTAATTCTGCTTTGAAAGTTGATCAACTTGTAAACTTAATTTTGAGAAAAGGGCCTTTGAATGTTTTGGTACCCACTGGAGAGCTCTCCTTTGTCTACACCCATTCAGCATTGTTCACACCCTCTTAAGTCAGCCCCACCCATCTCTTTAAGGATTCACATGTGAGGTCATGTGCTAAACAATGAGTAATGTAGTATCGATTAAGACTAAAAGTGGTAGTAGTCTACAATAAGGACAAATTCCAGGTAAACAGAAAGTGTCCAGATAAAAATATTTTATAAATATTAGATGACTCTTACCCAGACACACTTGTCTAAATTGATGACCGTTATGTGAAAGAAATGCTGTAACCCCCATCCACATCCAGTGTTGGAAAAAGTACTAAATTCTCATACTTGAGTAAAGATACCTTAATAGAAAATGACTGAAGTAAAAGTCACCCAGTAATATATATATAATTTATTGTTTTAAGTCAAAACGTCTCTCCTGTGAAGTCATGACTTGCGACATATGCCTAGTTTCCTGAAACGGGTCACATATAGTGTATTAAAAACATATAGTTTATTAAAAACCACTACAATCCTAGAGCAATAATGTCATATGTAATATTCAAACTAGACCTAGAGTAGGCTATGCCTATTTTTTTGAGACGCTGGGATCCTACTGTTACATATATCAAGGAAAATAGAGGTTGGGAGTTCAGGAATTTAAAAAAACAAACATTCAAATACCTTTTCTACCCCTCTCTTATTTGCAGAGGTGCTCAACCAAGGGGCCCCGGGAAGCGTGGACGGCTGCTGGGCTGACTGGCTGCTGACTGGTGCGTATTTCGAGGTAAATATAACTTTGGTTGAATACCGGGTGTTGATAATTAATGAGACGTTTTCCGCAGCAAACAGTGACTAATTGCGCAACACGGATATAGCGAAGAATTAATAGCATTCATCCAACGCTTGCCACGATCCCCTACCGGTTCAATTTGCCAGGAGATTAAAACGACTGCCAAATTTACTCAATTAAAAAGCAGGGAAACAAACGTTCGTCTTGTTGTGTTTGTGCGTGAGTTGGTGTGCGTGTGTTACTTCATTTTTTTCAAGCGAGGGGGGAGAACCCTATCTCTTATTTACAGACGATGATCTGCATATCATTTGCCTCGGCAGCATGCTGGGAGAGGTAAATATCACAGCCTCCAACTCGCTGGCTAAGGTGTCCTATTGATAGCTTGGCGTGCAGCCTCTAGCCACCTGTGGCATTTCGCATGCCAGTTCACCGGGTCTTGGACAGAAAATAGATCAGGAGACAAAGAGACATGAGGGTGGTTACACCATTCAGACACAGCAAGTGAGATGGCGTCTCCAGCAAGGATAATAAGGTTTACAAGACAACATAGCTGCATGGCGACATTGCATTATACTCTGCTGCTCACCGTACATACCCCATGGCCATCTAATCTAAACCGTTTTCAAGTAGACTAAGGCCTAGCATTTATAACACTCTCCCCTACTATTTGATTATTATCCACCATTATCATCTTATTCTTTTATCTTTTTTACTTATCTAAATATGTAGGCCTATGTGGCATCAACAGACATTTTATTTAGACTCACACTTTCTGTAAAATGTATAATGATTTACTTTTTGTGGTTTTGTAATGGACTGCAAATGATAATTCATGATATCCCCACTCTCTTCGCCAACCTGGACTCAGGGGTAGATGTAACATAGTAAATGTAAATCCAGGACCTCCCAATTAGTGTGATAATTTAAGTTTGACGTGGTGTGTATTAATTTGTGACTGTCCATCATCCATTTATTATACGTTACCGATTACAGTTTGAATAGTATGTTACGACTTGCAATTTGTACAACATGTTACGAATTTGCAAAACATATACAGTACCAGTCAAACCTACTCATTCAATTTGGACTCATCAGACCAAAGGACAGATTTCCACCGGTCTAATGTCCATTGCTCATGTTTCTTGGCCCAAGCAAGTCTCTTCTTATTATTGGTGTCCTTTAGTAGTGGTTTCTTTGCAGCAATTCAACCATGAAGGCCTGATTCACACAGTCTCTTCTGAACAGTTGATGTTGAGATCCGTCTGTTACTTGAACTATGTGAAGCATTTATTTGGGCTGCAATCTGAGATGCAGTTCACTCTAATGAACTTATCCTCTGCAGCAAAGGTAACTCTGGGTCTTCCTTTCCTGTGGCAGTCCTCATGAGAGACAGTTTCATCATAGTGCTTGAGTTTTTGCGACGGCACTTGAAGAATCTTTCAAAGTTCTTGCCATAATATAGACTTGGTATTTACCAAATAGGGCTATGTTCTGTATACCACCCCTAACTTGTCACAACAACTGATTGAGTCAAACTCATTAAGAAGGAAAGTAATTCCACAAATGAACTTTTAACCAGGCACACCTGTTAATTGAAATGCATTCCAGGTGACTACCTCATGAAGCTGGTTGAGAGAATGCCAAGAGTGTACAAGCTGTCATCAAGGCAAAGGGTGGCTACTTTGAAGAATCTCAAATATAAAATATATTTGGATTTGCTAAACACTTTTTTGGTTACTACATGAATCCATATGTGTAATTTCATAGTTTTGATGTCTTCACTATTATTCTACAATGTATGTGTCCAAACCTTTGAATTGTACCGTCTGTTATGGATTCCAATTTGTTGTGTCTAACGTTAGCTAGGTTGCTAGGTAGCTAACGTTGGTGTTAGCTAAGTGGCTAACATTAGCTAGGCTAGAGGTTAAGTTTAGGCATAAGTTTAGCTAACATGCTAAGTAGTAGTAAGGTAGCTAAAAAGTAGTAAGTAGTTGCAAAGTTGTCCGTGATGAGATTTGAACCAGCAACCTTTGGTTATGCTAGACGTTCCACGTTCACGTTAACACTTCCACCCCGACCACCCACCCTACTTTCATTTTTGTCTTTAGTAACCTTCTGTCTAATGTAACCATACCAAACGTAACATATCCTGCAAATTTGAGTGTCTCGGATTTACATTTACTAATGTTACGTTTAGTCCATAAGACCAGGCTGTCTTCCCAATATAATTTATCCACCATTCAGAGGTTGACATCTTCTGATCTCCTCTTAAAACTGCCCCACCATCCTCACCCACTGCCAGCTTCCCATCTAAGCACCTGTCTAACAGCTGTTAAAACACACATGTATCCCTACTCATCAAACACTGTTCACCTGATCACTTCAAAACATGCTTTAGTACAACATGAAACGGAGGAGTGATGTAGTCAAGGTTATCAGAAGGGAGAGGACACAGACTCTGTTGTCTGTTCTGGTTTCAATCTGCTTCCTTGGGTGCCTGCATCTCTCCTTTTGTGGGTGCCTGAATCTCTGGCTGATAGGATGTGACATATCCTGCCTCCGTCTTTGATCCTGCAGGTACGGGCCTCTTGTGAAGACAGGCATCCTGACTGAGTCTGTCAGTGGGCTGAAATAATCACACACATTGTATCGGTCTACCTTTCTGTTTGTGGTGTACTCTTGGCGTACTGCTCAGCAACACCACACAAACGGCGAAGCCTCTACAGCACAGAGGCACTAAGCTCCACACTTCCAGAGACAGAAAGCTGCTGTCAGTCTACTAATGGGTTATGTCCATCTTGATAGTTAATGTTTCAACATTGTATCATCACTCCCACCCAAACGTCTGCTGTGTTACTAGCTTAAGACTAAAGCAATACTGTTTAGGTGGATACATGGTAGAGACATTTAGTGTACACAAAAAATGAATATTTCCTTGGCAAATGGCAAAAAAACTGGAAGCTAATTTCATGCTTTAGTCATGCCTGATCCCTTCAATGTGCTGCTTTAATCTATAATGTTAATATGCACTTGAATTCATGAAGTTATTGTTAAAATGGACTATATGAATTAAGGGCAGTTCTAATTCACTGCTCGTTTTCGACAGATTTTCTTTCCTATGTCAAGGGCTGATAAAATGTTACCAATAGCAAATGTCTACTAAAGTCTATATAAAACAGCTCATTCACATTTAAAAACTGTCACTGTTTAAGTCTCATTCATTTGCATAACCCTGCCCCGCTTAAAGCAGGAAAGCCAACCAGTGATCTCCCAAATTAGCATTCTGTCACCTTCAGTGTCTCCTCTGTCATTCAGAAAAACAGGCGAGGGTGCAAACACATGAATCCCCTCACATCCACAGGAGTAATGTTAATTAGGAGGCATGGCATCCCACTGCTCTATCCTCCTCCTCAAACTGACTAAATGACATGTTATGTATTTAAATCCTTTCATGCACCCTTAGTTTAGAGGGGAGCAAGTTAAATGTGTTTGAGGGAAAATGTCACCGTCATTGTACAATGTTTCTACATGAATACAATTATTCTACAATGTCAAGAAAACTCAATGACATGACTTGGATCCATGATTTGCACTGGTATAGCTAGCTTCTATAAATTGCAACATGAGGAATGCCAAGGAATTATACATTACCTTCCCCGCCCATGTGACTCTGTACTTTTCACATATTAATATCGTCAATTTGGGAAAAAGCATGACATCTATATACAATCTTGATGTGCCGTCTGTCATAAATATTATTCATCATTTGTTGTAATGTATTTCTTCTCTTTTATCTGTGTCATCCACTGCTGTGGGTCCAATAGTTCCCTTGGACATCATTCGCTCCTTACATGACACTGGGTAGCGCCATGTCCATAGTTGAGGGAACAGTGTCCTCTAGTGGTTGGTAAGGTGACCTGCACAAACAGAGGAAACAAAGGGTCAGGAAATGTTCCTATTATTCAGGCCTACACTAACTTGCTATGACCATTTTGAAACAACGATAGTATCAGGAAATGTTGCTGATGTGTTCTGTATGGTAAAATAAAGAGTGGGCTGTCGCTGATGAGATATGACATGTACAAAGAAAGCTGCAATCTTTTCTACATCTTATCTAAAATTGTAACTTTTATAGAGTCAACTTTATTTACATATGCTTGTATGAAGATTGGGAATGATGCAACATGTCAGCAACTATGAAGAAAGCCTCCGTGAGATGCAGTAATGCCTGTTATCCTGTGGGGGAGCCAGAGAATCCCAGCCTGCTTGGGACTGCTGTCAACCAGGACTGGAATCTTCTTCCCAGTGTTTTAACATGGTCACCATTCTGCAAAGCCTGTCTTAACTTACATGTGTTCCTGAGTATTATCTTTCAAAAAGGCTTTAGTAGCCTAAATGTGAGCCTTACCTTTTACAATTGAAGTGATTTTGATCATAGATATAGACAATGGGCATCTAATAACCTTTACACATGATTATCATTTGGCTCATACTGTTGTGGGAATACTAATGTATACTTACCTGGCAGGGGAGATTCAATGAGGCTCGGCCATTGCCTTCCTACAATGCAGGCCCCCCTGCGAATTTCCCAAATGTGGGAATCGGGACTGCATCATTTATGGTAGTTGGGGACTGCTTGCGTCTAGTTTGGCTGATGCAACTCACGTGGTACACAGCAAAGGACGTTTTGGAGTTTGGTGTCAGCCAGACTAGACTGTGTCTGAGCTCTCCCCTGGAGAACAGAAAGACTAACGTGTAGTGAGATCCTACACAGAACTGAAACCAAACAAAGACAAGCAACATTGTTTTAAACAAATGTTTTATTTTTGCAAGTAGGCTTTGGGAGCATCAGTGTAGGCTATGACCTGGTTACGGAGTTCAGAGACAAAATGCACTGAACAGGTCGTAGAGTGAACAACAGGACCCCTCCACCATTGCAGAAGGAAGATGTTTGGGGATGGTGCTGCATTTCTTTCAGAGACGTGCTACATCGGTCCACTATCACAGGACTGGTAAAGGCCCAGTGCACTACTTTAGTGACACATTTTGTTAGTTTTTTGTTGCGTTCGGATTTTTCAGGGGGTGCTACAGCACCCTCACTTCCCACAGCTATGCCTCCCAAGTATTCAGGGAGGAATGTTTGTGCTACATTACAGCTGTTCCAGAGCAGGGTCTTTATATGCGTACTGTCAGCACTGACTGGGCACAGTGCGGGGAATACTAGTGTAAGATACCCTTCCTTTACACTGCTACTCAGCACCTGTTATGTCACCACATCTGTCCTACTGTTAGCTTCATACTACCAAGGTCATGTCTTTACCCTCCAGACTGGAGGGGGAACTGCTGCAGTCCACCAACAAAGGAGGACACACCACTTCTGTACTGTATCTGAGCCCATGTGCATTGTAGAGACACACGTGACATGTCACTATATTATTTGGCTTCTTAGTGTAGCTGAAAAGAATAGCTCTCTTACAACATATTCATTAATTATGCAACTTGTACATAGCTACAGTAAGAACACTTACCATCTCAGGATCATGATACTCACTATTCTTACCCATTAATAAAGTGGTGGTTTGTATACAGTACCAGTCAAAAGGTTAGAGACACCTACTCATGCCAGTGTTTCTTTATTTGAACTATTTTCTATATGGTAGAATAGTGAAGAAATCAAAACTATGGAAGAACACATGGAATCATGTAACCAAAAGTGTTATATTTTTTATTTGAGATTCTTCAAAGCAGCCACCCTTTGTCTTGATGACAGCTTTGCAAACTCTTGGCATTCTCTCAACCAGCTTCATGAGGTAGTTACCTGGAATGCATTTCAATTAACATGTGTGCCTTGGAAAGTAATTCCACTATTTAACTTCTTAATGAGTTTGAGCCAATCAGTTGACCAAGTCCATATTTGTTATTTTTGTATATAGTTTAACCTTTATTTAACTAGGCAAATTCTTATTTTCAGTGACGGCCTAGAAACAGTGGGTTAACTGCCTGTTCAGGGGCATAACGACAGATTTGTACCTTGTCAGCTCGGGGATTTGAACTTGCAACCTTCCGGTTACTAGTCCAACGCTCTATCCACAAGGTTACCCTGCCGCCCCATATTATGGCGAGAACAGCTCAAATAAGCAAAAGAGAAACAACAGTCCATCATTACCTTAAGACATGAAGGTAAGTCAATGCAGAAAATTAAGAGCCTTGAACATTTCTTCAAGGACAGTCACAAAAACCATCAAGCGCCATGATGAAACTGGCTCTCATGAGGACCGCCACAGGAAAGAAAGATCCAGAGTTACCTCTGCTGCAGAGGACAAGTTCATTAGAGTTACCAGCCTCAGATTGCAGCCCAAATAAATGCATCACAGAGTTCAAGTAACAGACATCTCAATATCAACTGTTGAGGAGACTGCGTGAATCAGACATTCATGGTCAAATTGCTGCAAAGGAACCACTACTAAAGGACACCAATAAGAAGAGACTTGCTTGGGCCAAGAAATACGAGCAATGGACATTAGACCGGTGGAAATCTGAGTCCAGATTTGAGATTTTTGGCTCTAACCTCCGTGTCTTTGTGAGACGCAGAGTAGGTGAACAGATGATCTCCGCATGTGTGGTTCCCACCATGAAGGAGGTGTGATGGTGCTTAGCTGGTGACACTGTCTGATTTATTTAGAATTCAAGGCACACTTAACAAACATGGCTACCACAGCATTCTGCAGCGATACGCCATCCCATCTGGTTTGCGCTTAGTGGGTCTATTATTTGATCAAGAAGGAGAGCGATGGAGTGCTGCATCAGATGACCTACACAATTCCCCGACCGCAACCCAATTGAGATGGTTTGGGATGAGTTGGACCCCAGAGTGAAGGAAAAGCAGCCAACAAGTGCTCAGAATATGTGGGAACTCCTTCAAGACTGTTGGAAAAGCATTCCAGGTTAAGTTGGTTAAAAGAATGCCAAGTGTGCAAAGCTGTCATCAAGGCAAAGTGTGGCTACTTTGAAGAATCTAAAATATATTTACATTTCTTTAATACTTTTTTGGTTTCTACAGGATTCCATAAGTGTTATTTAAATATTTTTGTATGTCTTTGAATGAGTAGGTGTCCAAACTTTTGAACGGTACTATATGTTGAGCTACACTCTACATACGTGGGTAGTCACAACTAGCCCGCATCGACAAAGAGTGCATTTGATGTGATTCAAATTCTTTAGTTTCAACTAAATTTCCACCGCACAGCCCAACTACAACATAATATCTTATCCATTCATACGCATTTGGCCCACTTGATCCATCTCCACAATTGGATTTGCTAAATTTGGCGTTGGCACATGATAATATCCTTATTATCCTTGTGATAATGAGTACAAACAAATAGCTTTGACTGTCATCCTGAACTAGATTTGTATTCTACAATAGCAGTTAGGGTTTTCATTTGCGTACAGTAACACTTTGCGTTGCAGGAAGCAGTTGTTGCATCAGAGAAAACTTATTTTATATTTGGTATAATCCATCAATGCCGCAGTGACTGTGCCCAGGTTTGGGAACATACAAATCATTGGATAAAACCCAGCATGAGATAAAGCTACACATTCAACAGTGCACACTGAGTATGGGACAAGACCAAAGAAAGCTCACAGGTGTGTGTTGATGTGTGAGTGAGTTACACTTCCAAAAGTTAATCTATTTCACAAGAGTTGACAAAGGCCTTACTGATATCACGAGACACCCGAGTTTTACAGTATATTAAGAAGGAACAGACCTAGCCATTCAGCGAAGCAATTGCATAATTTAGGCTAACGTGCCAATGGTGAGGAAAATAGGTATTTTAATAGATTCATTGTCATGACCCACAAGGTTGATGCCAGCGGCCTGTTGTTGCCTTTTGGTGGTTACGTAAAAGGGACTAATGTCTCCGTATGAGCCGGAGTTGACACATTCAAGCACACCCATGTGATCCAACCTACATGCACATAATAGTTACACAAGAGAAAAATATATTAACATTTTCATAAAAATAAAAACTGTACACCTCAGTGTAGTAAAATACTTCTTAACAAAGAATAAAAAAAGATGGAAAATATTCTGTGGGTTAAATTTCTTTATACTTTATGTAAAACTCTCCCCTCCCTTAATAACCCTCAACAAAATAGCTTTTTTCATTTAGTAAAAATATTCCCAGGGTTTTACTGGGAGCCCCAGGCACTGGAATATATCTCTGTACAAGAGGAGAGAAAAACACTTGTTTTCTTTTAAGGACCTGTTCTCTGAACAGAACAGAGTTCAGCTCACCTCTGGAAAGGCTAAATGTTCTGGATACCATTAAAAACCAGATAAGAGCTGAGGAGCCAATGGGGAGCATTTAACTAGTTACCCATGAACCTTGCTGGCTTGCTCGGTCCTCCTCCCAGCCAACAGTCCAGCTGTCTGGCTCTGTGAAAATCATGCACCTCAGGCCCACCATGAACCCACCCCACCCAACATACCCTAACTAAACCTCCTCTCTGTAATCCGTTTGGAGTTTATGATCGATAAACACGTTTTGTAGCCCTTCTACTTGAAATGAGAAGACATTTTAGCTTGCACAGTCCAGAGAGTTAGCTCAGTTGAGTTGAAAGCTGATGGCTGGCAGCTAAAGAGTATGATGGTTTCTGTGGTTGTGCCTTAGGTCCACATCGCTGTGTGTACACTACGCCAGCGGCCATCGAGAGGACCAGAAGCCCAAACCAAACACTGTGTAATGGACCACTGCCTTCAGGCCCATCTCCACGGAAACGTGGAACACACTGTTGTAGTACACCATCAACCTTGTGAAGCGTTCCTCCCCTTTACAGTCGGTGATAAAAAAACAAAGCACTAAATAGTCTGAACAGTTTCACAGCATGTTGGCCCTCCTGCCTCGTTCTTTCCCCCACCCCAGGGCCCTGCAGCTCAGTCAATGGGGCCCTGGAAGATGAGCTTGGCACAGCCCTGGGTGAGGCAGAGCTGGGTGGCACAGAATGGGCAGGCGGCGTGGAAGGCGTGGGTGCCATGGGGCAGAGGGATCTCCGCCCAGTACTTTGCCGACTTCTCTGAGCACACGTGTCCGCACGGCACAAAGGCGTGTGTGGGGGCGCCCACATCCACGTAGAAGGCGGGCTCACAGCCCAGCCACAGCGGCACGTAGGGGCCCACGGTCCGGCACATGGGGCACTCCCGCTGGGCGCTGGGCTCCTGTTCCGAGCGGTGGCCCCAGTTGTGGTAGCCGTGCACGTGGCCACAGGCCAGGTAGACCCAGGGCTGCTTGTCCTCCAGGGAGGAGAGAGCGCGGCTGCGCTGCATGCTGGGGAAAGCCAGGGTGTTGAGGCCCACAGGGCACTGGGGGCGCGCTGCGTTGATCTCCTGCCGCAGGGCCTCCAGGTGCTTCTGGGTGGGTGTGTGGAAGAGGCCATCAGCTGTGCGCCACAGCAGGGTGGCGCCACATAGGTCTACCAGGGAACCGTCCTGCAGCACGTTGCTCTCACACTCCACCTGCAGGGGGCAACGCAGCACACGCAGCTCCATTAGGTTACACTGGGCTCAACACTGACAGCTGGGTTAGAGCACTAAGTCTATGGAAACTACGTTTTTAAGAGTATACGGTATGATGTTGAATGCTCTGATATTTTTTAATGGTTCTTTATTTTACCTAAATGACTGATAACAGATTTCAATTAGGGTAATGGTGGAGCATCATCCGTGTTACTGACCAGTTTGCCGCGGGTCTGAGCAGAACGGGTCTCTCTCAGGGTGTAAACATCTCCACACACAGAGATCTCCCTCCATACACCCGGTTTGGACTCCTCTGTGAACCCACCCCTGGGGTGCATCACCAGCACTCCATTGGTTGTCAGCCCGTCCATGTGACCATCCGGGTTCTTCCACTTGGCGGCTTTTTCCTGAGGATAAGACAAGGGGAAAGTCAAACAGTGGTGGGCTCACATAACACTGGTGCTAGTATAAATTGTGTGCTAATCTAGTTTATTCTGTCTGGAACGCTAGACAAGCACTTGCGAACCAGACTTCGATTCTTAGGTGGAAAACAAGAGAAAGTAAAAACATGCTAGAAGTGTTCCATTGTGCATTATTGTCATAAAATGCTAATAAAGAAAATCTGAATACCAATCAACCCGGGGGACATTCCTAACCCTGGGACAGCCCCCCGTGAGCCCAGTCTTACCCCCAGGAAGATGTTCTTGGAGGAGTCAAAGCCAGCAGCATAGATGCGGGCGGTGTAGGGCAGGACCCTCTCACAGACGACACGACAGGCGAAGCGCGAGATGGTGCTCTGGGTGATGGGCGTCTCCTCTCCCTCCTGACTCCCAGACACAGTGTCCGTCACCACAAAGTCTATGGGACTCTCTGTGGAGCGGCCAATCTGCAGGACAATATAGTCAGCCCAGGTTACAGACACCTGCACCATTAGGGTCTGAACATCCATTTGTAAAAGGTGGTTTAGAAAGTGTTTGTTTTTAGGGCAGTGCCTGCGTTCATGGGCTATTTCCTTAATAAATAATAAAAACAGTATGCTCAGATGCTGCCAGCACCAGAGATCGCACAATAAAATAAATAAATAATAATAATGAATGAGAGGATGTCAATGAATGCTCCATAGCCAGGATGAACAGTGAATGTCTCAACATATAGTCCTCCATCAGCTAGCTAAGGATGCTATGTTTAATCAAACAAGGTCACAAACCAATAGAATTTGTATGAATTGTAATACAATAAGATACGGATTAAATAATGATAGATCAATTTGAGCTTCACACAGAAAAGGAAATGCTTTTCGGTCTTTCATTTTGTATCAATGTTTGTCCTTGTTTAAAATGTCTCTCTTTTTTGTGTGTGGCATTTTTAATGATGATTATACAGACAGAACAAGTAGAGGGAAAAACACACACTGATCTCCTCCCAGATCGAACCCAAACCAACCCCCCCACATGCGCCAACAAAACCACACCCTAAAACCAGGCATGATATAGAATTTCAGTAATATCATTTTTTTAGAGTGAGTAAGTGGAGTAAAAATAGTGATACAAATTTTAAATTAGGGTTGGTTTATGGAGTTGTGAAATTAGCTGGTCCATGTCTTCTTCAAAGGATATGAAAGGTAGCCAGATATTATAAAATGTAATTGCAGATCCCCTAACGGAGGAGCACATTTTCTATAGCTTGAGATGTTGCATTCCTTCCTTTATCCAATCGTTAAAAATACGAGGAAACCGATCCTTCCACTTAAATAGCGTAAGACGTCTACCTAGAAGAGTAGTAAATGACCAGCATGTTGCACATAGAACTGTTCAGAGGGGGCCTCCTATGGTGCCACTCCGAATAATGACCTTTTCATCAATCTACACACAATACCATATAATGATGAAGCAAAACAACTTTGAGAAAATGTTGCTAATTGAAATATCACATTTACATAAGTATTCAGACCCTTTACTCAGCACTTTGTTGAAGCACCTTTGGCAGCGATTACAGCCTCGAGTCTTGTTGGGTTGAGCCGCCAGCTCTAGGAAGAGTATTGGTGGTTCTAAACTTCTTACATTTAAGAATGATGGAGGCCACTGCGTTATTCGGGACCATCAATGCTGCAGAATTGTTTTGGTACCCTTCCCCAGATCTGTGCCTCAACACAATCCTGTCTCTGAGCTCTACGGACATTTCCTTCGACCTCAATGCTTGGTTTTTTAATACTTTTGTTTTCGCTTTGTCATTATGGGGTATTGTGTGTAAATTAATGAGGAAAGTGTTTGAATATTGCTGTAACAAAATGTGGAAAAAGGGGTCTGGATACTTTCCGAAGGCACTATAGGTCTCTCCAGTATCTTAGAAAATGTCTCATTGTTATCCAGAAATCTGACCATTTTGGGCATTTCCAAAACACGGCAATAAAGTAGCAGAAGCCTGCTTACGTCGATCACAAGTGGGATGGATCTGGTCTAATATCCTTTGACCAATGCAGACGATGAACTATTTTAAATTGAATTACAGCATGTCTTAGACATATAGGTGAAGAATGGATTCTTTGAAGCACACTCATATGAAAGTTGTTCACGTAAATCCTCTTCCCATTGGTTATTAAGAGTCCAGGGATTCCAGAGTGTACAAGTTTAATAACGTATAGATCATCAACTAGATTCAGCCACGGGCCAATTTTTTCTGGAGCGGATGGTCGGGGGGGGCGGAGCATAACTGCAAATTGACTGCAAGAAGCCCAAACAGATACAGTGGGGAGAACAAGTATTTGATTCACTGCAGATTTGGCAGGTTTTCCTAGTTACAAAGCATGTGGAGGTCTGTCATTTTTATCATAGGAACATTTCAACTGTGAGAGACGGAATCTAAAACAAAAATCCAGAAAATCACATTGTATGATTTTTAAGTAATTAATTTGCAGTTAAAACATTAGTATTGTGTTGTTTAAAAATTAATATGAACTTATTTTCTTCGCATTATTCGAGGTCTGACAACACTGCATCTTTTTTGTTATTTTGACCAGTTGTAATTTTCTGCAAATAAATGCTCAGAATTACTATATTTATATTTGGAATTTGGGAGAAATGTCAGTAGTTTATAGAATAAACTATAAAATATTAAAACCAGAGAAACTGATAATTTTGCAGTTTTTTCCAGGAAAAGATTAAGAGACCTGCAAAATTATCAGATAGTGGCATTATAACTTAACTTATCTTATTTATCAAAGGTTTTTGAAGAGAGGGCTTAGAGAATAAAGTCTCACTCTATGCGGATGACATGCTATTATATCTATATGTATAAAATAGCATGTCATCCACACAGAGTGAGAGTTTATTTCTTTAAGCCCCCTCTTGGAAAACTTTTGATAGTGGCGTTATAACGTATTGCGATGGCAAACAGCTGACGAACCCGGTGTTGTCCCACGTTAAAGATAACCTTTCATCCTATTATTTGTGCGTACTGCAGCCATAGGAGTAAAGGACTTTGATCCAGGATAAAACATTTGGATCAAATCCAAATGGTTTGAGAGTATAAAAAAGATAAACCCATTCCACCTAATCAAATATCTCTGGAGCGTCAGATGAATCGGGATTAGAAAGTATATTATAAAAGACGTTCAATGTTGAAAAAAAAGAGGATTTTAAAACGAAGCCAGTTTTTATTTCACCTTTATTTAACTAGGCAAGTCAGTTAGGAACAAATTCTTATTTTCAATGACTGCCAAGGAAAAAAGTGAGTTAACTGCCTTGTTCAGGTGCAAAACGATAGATTTTTACCTTGTCAGCTCAGGGATTCGATCTTGCAACCTTTTGGTTACTAGTCCAACGCTCTAACCACTAGGCTACCTGCCACCCAGAGTTTGATCTGTAGAGATAATGGAGGGAAGGACTGATTCAAAACGGTGGGCAAGCATCTATAACGTCGCATTTTAATAAAGAAATTGGCCTACATACAATATATATTTTTTAAATTAGAAAATTGAAATACATGCCCGTCTCGTTGTTTTTTAATTATTATTTAACTAGGCAAGTCAGTTAAGAACAAATTCTTATTTGCAATGATTGCCTAGGAACAGTGTGCCTAGGAACTGCCTTGTTCAGGAGCAGATCAACAGATTTTTATTTGCCTTGTCTGCTCGGGGATTCGACCTGGCAACCTTTCAGTTACTGGCCCAACGCTCTAACCACTAGGCTACCTGCCGGGTAAAAAATATGAGGAGAATGAATCCTCAAATATGGAAGGCAAGAGAGAAAAAAGTTGACCTGAGAAAATTTGTTAAGAAATCCACCGGGCCCAGAGGATTTATCACACTGCATAGATTTAATTGCCAACATAATCTCTTCTACAGAGAAATGTTCTTCCAATTCAGCAGCTACAGTATCTCAGGTTCAACTGTGGGAATATCTAAGTTCTAGAAGAAAGTCTTGAATAAGGTAGCGTTACCAGCGAATTCCAAAATGTATAATTGTGAGTGAAAGTTAAGAAAGCATGAACTAATCTCTAAATGTTCAATACATCTCTTACCCAGCTCGTCATTTATCTCCGGTATGGTTTGATTCACGGTTCTCTGACACAGCTGGTGTTCTAACATTATCCCTCATTTCTTTCCATGTTCATCATTTTGGTATCGCGATTTACTAATACGATTTTCAGTTTGTAGAGTTGAAGATCAAACTGTCTGAAGTGTCAAACGTTGTTTTAGTAGGCCAACGTTTGTCCCCGAGAGGATTTTAAACAGCTCTCTGCTGGGTATGGCTTCTTTTTAACTTACTGCCATTTGCAGACACAATAAAGGTTAGAATGTAAAGCGCGTCTGCAGCAGTAGAACGTCTCCCTGGTGGGAGTGGAGCGGTCTCTGTGCTGTAGATTAACGCTAGGGGGAGAACAGTGTGCAGAACAGAACATGTGTTCACTTGAGGGAAGGAGAGTGGGGAGAAGAGAAAGTGGGACAGACGGTCACAGAGAGAACACAGTGCTATAGAAACACTGCCCAGCTTCGTAGCAAACAATTCCATGAGGAAGACAAGAGACTTGATTAAAGATTTAAATAAAACAGACCAGAGTTTGGTAAAAAATGCATTAACATCAAATGTATATTACTAAGCAGATTGCCTTATAAACTTGTGGTTTGAGGGTTTTCAGTAAAATGGACAATGAAATGTACATCATCTGATAAATTTAGACCAATGGATCTGGAATATTGAAACGGACGGACTTACCTGAAACATGTCTGTGTCTTTGTCATGGCAGTATTCCACCACTACTGTCTGGTTCCTGGACAGAGTGTAGGAAATACTGTGCTGCCCTTTGCAGTTCACCGCCTGAAACAACAGCAGAAGATCAAAAGATGCATTCTACACATGCATATAATGGACTGATAGTGACAGTTCTTACATTGAAACTCTTAATAGGATATTAAGTCATTTGCAAATTAAAATAATGTATGAGCTCCTTACTAATGAAATCATACAAACCTATTGAAACAAAAGGGCTTCTTCAGTGCTATAAAAGGTGATCAAATCAAATGTTTTGTCACATGCGCCAAATACAACAGGTGTAAACCTTATCATGAAATGCTTACTTACAAGCCCTTAACCAACAATGCAGTTAAGAAAAATATTTACGAAATTAACTAAAGTAAAAAAATAAAAGAGCAACGAAATAACAAGGCTATATACAGGGGGTAACAGTAGCAAGTCAATGTGCGGGGGTACAGGTTAGTCGAAGTAATATGTACATGTAGGTAGGGGTAAAGTGATAATAAACAGCGAGTAGCAGCAGCGTAAAAACAAAGGGGGGGGGGGTGGGTCAATGCAAATAGTCCGGGTAACCATTTGATTAGTCTTAACAGGGAGTAGAAGACAAAAACAAATAGGAGTCGGGACAGTAATACTCAGAACGGAACAGTAGGGATCAGTGTTCCTGAGATTGAACACTTCCATTACAGTGACCATGAACAGGTCTCTAGGCTCAGTCAACAAAGGCCAGGCTATCAGCTGAGCTTCATGAAGGGGGATTCATTTCAAGCAACCCAGCCCTGCCGCCACCCAGCCCATCCACTAAATCGGAATCTAAATTCCATTTCTCCTAACAGCTCCATCACGTGAGCAAAGGAGAGGTAAAAGTGGGTCACTCACGATTGCTGTATTGTGCAGCTGCAGAAAAAATAAAGTTTAAAAAAAATAAAAAAGAGATCCTGTAGCGAGACATACAGGGGCTTGTCTTAACACAAAGCACACTGCTAACATCCATCCACCGGTGTCTGTCTGGGCTCAGATACAGTTTATACTCTCAGTCACAGCCCTCCCACTACGCTAGGCACGGTCTACATACGAGCCACACTACGGGGGTCTGCAGGAGTAGGAAACCATGATAGAGTTAACATTTTCAACAGAACATTTGGTTCTCCTTTTGGATTTCCGCATATCCAGTGCTAAAGTCCCACGCAACCAAATGAGATCTGGAGAACGAAGTAGCCTAAACCGTATGTTAGGGAACACCCAAAGGAACACACACACGGACAGACCCCTCTAATTGAGATCAAGTGGGCAGATTAGAGAGCAGGGCAGGATTTGAATAGGAGTCTGGCAATGGCAGAGATCCTCATTATCTACTAGAGTGTGCATAGCCCCACTCACTCAGTCAGTCAGCTTTCTCATTATGTTCACATGGCGTGTGTGTCTTGAGTGAAAAACACATTCCTGCTGAGTGAGAGGAGGCATCGGGGGACACACACGGATATCCATAATAGTTGCCCTCTCAAATAGAACTCTGTGCTGGCTCAAGGACGATAGGTATGTTGAACTCATTCACTGACACCAGTGGTAGGCTACGGAGGGCCACAAAAAGGAGAATTTCAAAACAAGGTTCCCTTTCTTGCCTGCCAGAAAGAACAGCCATTTCATCTCTGTTTACAGCTGTGAGCGGAAGGTCAGCCAACTGCAACAACTTCCTCCTCACTTCACCCGCTAAACCAAGCTTAATACAGGCCCTGATACCAGGGTGATAGCAGAGGGAAAGGGGGGGGGGGGGGTAATAAAGCCCCATCAATTTAAAACAGACAGTACATGACCTCCTACATAAACCTAACTTGTTCTAATGTGGTGTGTCATGTAGGGCTGTCTTTGACTCAAAACTTTGTCAAATGAGAATCTGGTCGAAATTTTAAAACATGCATTTTTCCAGAGACACATCCTGTGTGTTTTAATCAAATCAACTATATGCACTGAGCTCGTCTGATGCTTTAAGCGCTATGCTTGATTAAATAATGACACACAAATGACTAGAGGGAGCCCGACCGCAATTAATTTGATTATGCCAGGCCCAGACTTGCTGCGCTGTGTAAAAAAATTAAAATGACTGTGACTAGCACCCGTTGTCGGTCTCTCCTCCCTGCTGCAGCGACCACCACAGAACATCAAGTGTTTGTCACGCTGTTGCTGAAGCTGCAACATAATTACAGCCATTTGACTGAGAAGTTTTGTTACTGAAATCCCTCATTTGCTTAGGAAAAACATTCTATTCCCTCAACCCTTGCTCTCTTCACGTGACAAGTATGGATCACATGCACATGACCAATAAGGTCTGACTTATAGCATATCAATAAATAGTTTATAACAAGAAGAGGACGTTACAAATAAACTCGAAATGGGAGAATGTTCACTGGTTGCTCTGTGGAATAAATTTGACTAGTTGTGGAAAATACTGGAGATCAAGACAAAGAAGGCAAGAAACAAGCACTGCATGCATATTATAGATTACAATAGCATTTTTCTGACCATTTGGAACAATGTAAACACTAAATAAATTAAAAGCGTACCAGAAAGTCTGTTGTTTAAGACTTTATTACAGCAAAGACTAAAAACAGCCTCATGCATTTTTTATTTAACCAGGTAAGCTAGTTGAGAACAAGTTCTCATTTACAACTGCGACCTGGCCAAGATAAAGCAAAGCAGTGCGACACAAACAGAGTTACACATGGAATAAACAAGCGCACAGTCAATAACACAATAGAAAAAAAGAGTCTATATACAGTGTGTGCAAATGGCGTGAGGTGGTAAGGCAATAAATAGGCCATTGTAGCGAAGTAATTACAATTTAGCAGATTAACACTGGAGTGATACATGAGCAGATGATGATGTGCAAGTAGAGATACTGGTGTGCAAATGAGCAGAAAAGTAAATAAAAACAATATGGGGACGAGGTAGGTAGATTGGGTGGGCTATTTACAGATGGACTATGTACAGCTGCAGCGATCGGTTAGCTGCTCAGATAGCTGATGTTTAAAGTTAGTGAGGGAAATGTAAGTCTCCAGCTTCAGCGATTTTTGCAATTCATTCCAGTCACTGGCAGCAGAGAACTGGAAGGAAAGGCGGCCAAATGAGGTGTTAGCTTTGGGGATGACCAGTGTGATATACCTGCTGGAGCGATTGCTACGAGTGGGTGTTGTTATCGTGACCAGTGAGCTGAGATAAGGCGAAGCTTTACCTAGCATAGACTTATAGATGACCTGGAGCCAGTGGGTCTGGCGACAAATATGTAGCGAGGGCCAGCCGACGAGAGCATACAGGTCGCAGTGGTGGGTGGTATAAGGGGCTTTGGTAAAAAAACAGATGGCACTGAAAGACTGCATCCAATTTGCTGAGTAGAGTATTGGAAGCTATTGTGTAGATGAGTGAAGGAGGCTTTGTTGCAAAATAGAAAGTCAATTCTAGATTTGATTTTGGATTGGAGATGTTTAATATGAGTCTGGAAGGAGAGTTTACAGTCTAGCCAGACACCTAGGTATTTGTAGTTGTCCACATATTCCAGAACCGTCCAGAGTAGTGATGCTAGTCGGGCGGGCGGGTGCGGGCAGCGAACGTTTGAAAAGCAAGCATTTGGTTTTACTAGCGTTTAAGAGCAGTTGGAGGCCACGGAAGGAGTGTTATGTCATTGAAGCTCATTTGGAGGTTAGTTAACAGTGTCCAAAGAAGGGCCAGATGTATACAGAATGGTGTCTGCATAGAGGTGGATCAGGGAATCACCCGCAGCAAGAGCGACATCATTGATATGTACAGAGAAAAGAGTCGGCCTGAGAATTGAACCCTGTGGTACCCCCATAGAGACTGCCAGAGGTATGGACAACAGGCCCTCCGACTTGACACACTGAACTCAATCTGCAAAGTAGTTGGTGAACCAGGCGAGGCAGTCATTTGAGAAAAGAGTGATGGACTGTGCCCTCTGCCGATAAGAATACGGTGATTGACAGAGTCGAAAACCTTGGCCAGGTTGATGAAGACGGCTGCACAGTACTGTCTTTAATCGATGGCGGTTATGATATCGACCTTGAGAGAGTGGCTGAGGTGCACCCGTGACCAGCTTGGAAACTGGATTGCACAGCGGAGAAGGTACGGTGGGATTCGAAATGGTCAGTGATCTGTTTATTAACTTGGCTCTCAAAGACTTCAGAAAAGGCAGGGCAGGATGGATATAGGTCTAACAGTTTGGTCTAGAGCGTCACCCCCTTTGAAGAGGGGGATGACCGTGGCAGCTTTCCAATCTTTAGAGATCTCGGACGATACAAAAGAGAGGTTGAACAGACTGGTAATAGGGGTTGCAACAACTGTGGCGGATAATTTTAGAAAGGGTCCAGATTGTCTAGCCCAGCTGATTTATACGGGCCCAGGTTTTGCAGCTCTTTCAGAATATCTGCTATCTGAATTTGGGTGAAGGAGAAGCAGGGGAGGCTCGGGGAAGTAGCTGCGGGGGGGCGGAGCTATTGGCCGGGGTTGTGGTAGCCAGGAGGAAAGCATGGCCAGTCAAAGAGAAATGCTTATTGAAATTTCGATAATCATGGATTTATCGGTGGTGACAGTGTTACCTAGCTTCAGTGCAGTGGGTAGCTGGGAGGAGGTGCTATTGTTCTCCATGGACTTTAGTGTCCAAAAACTTTTTGGAGTTAGAGCTACAGGATGCAAATTTCTGTTTGAAAAAGCTAGCCTTTGCTCTCCTGACTGACTGCATGTATTGGTTCCTAACTTCTCTGAACAGTTGCATATCGCAGGGACGATTCGAATGCAAATTGTCAAAACGGAACAGTTTATTTATTGTTTACGCTATTTATTCAAGGGTCACTTTGTTATTTTATTTAAAAATAAGTATTGAAATATAGGCCTACGTAAATTACGGGACTAAGAATAAACAGCACGTGCTCTAAGGCCTGCGGTGGTTATACTAGGCTGCTATACTAAGCCTACTAATGATATTGCTTCTTATAATGATCATAATAGTAATGATAACAACAAGGAGGGTTATTATTGTTAATAGAATTTGACAATTTGAAAGTATAAACACCAAATAAATAACACCAGAGAGCCTGGTTTTAAAAAAAAATGTTATCAATTTGAGGCTTGATGCTCACTGAATTGGTAGACTATTAAACAAACACTCAAACTGCTAATACTAGCAAGATGTCTTATTTCTGTAGATACACTACATGGCCAAAAGTATGTGGACACATGCTCATCAAACATCTCATTCCAAAATCATGGGAATGAATATGGAGTTGATCCTCCCCTTTACTGCTATAACAGCCTCCACTCTTCTGGGAAGGTTTTCCACTAGATGTTGAAACATTGTTGTGGGGACTTGCTTCCACTCAGCCACAAGAGCATTAGTGAGGTTGGGCACAGATGTTGGGCGATTAGGCCTTCCAATTCATCCCAAAGGTGTTCGATGGGGTTGAGGTCAGGGCTCTGTGCAGGACAGTCTAGTTCTTCCACACCGATCTCGATAAGCCATTTTTGTCTGGACCATGCTTTGTACACAGGGACATTGTCCTGCTGAAACAGGATAGGGCAATCCCCAAACTGTTGCCACAACGTTGGAAGCACAGAATCGTCTGGAATGCCATTGTATGCTGTAGCTTTAAGATTTCCCTTCACTGGAACTAAGGGGCCTAGCTTGAACCATGAAAAACCATTATTCCTCCACCAAACTTCACAGTTGGCATTATGCATTGTGCATTGGGGCATGCATTATGCATTGGGGCATGAAAACCCATTTCATGAAGCTCCCGACGAACAGTTCTTGTTTTGACGTTGCTTTCAGAGGCAGTTTGGAACTCGGTAGCGAGAGTTGCAACCGAGGACAGACAATTTGCTTCAGCGGTCCCGTTCTGTGAGTTTGTGAGGCCTACCACTTCGCGGTTGAGCCATTGTTGCCCCTAGACGTTTACAGTTGACAAGGGCATCTCTAGCGGGGCAGAAATTTGACAAACTGACTTGTTGGAAAGGTGACATGCTATGACGGTGCCACATTGAAAGTCACTGAGCTCTTCTGTAAGGTCCTTTTACTGCCAATGTTTGTCTATGAGATTACATGGCTGTGTGCTCCATTTAATACAACTGTCAGCAACAAGTGTTGCTGAAGTAGCAACTCTACTAATTTGAAGGTGTGTGCACATACTCTGTATATATATATATATATAATTTAAAAAGCCAGGCACATTTAACAGTTAAGACTATTTATTATAGACCAAATTAAGTTGGGGTTTCATCTCCTCAATTTTCCTAGACAATTAAGGCAAGGGCTGTTTTCTCGTCTTCTTACTCCACTGCTGCCTCTGCCGCATTGTTCTCAACATCAATATGCCGGTTAACTTTGCTATTATCCACATTGCAACATGGTCAGGTAAAAGGCACTAATTCAACACCGCACTGATGTTTCAGAACCGCAGACAGCGACCGCTATCAAACGTTAGAAAGCACATTTGTTATAAAATAATGTTATTTTTAGTGTTGCACCATTGTCCTTAACCATATACAAATACAGTAGGACATGTCTTAAGAGTGATGGACTGTGCCCTCCCCATGGCCTCCACAATGGATTAGTCCACTCAGACAGAAACTAATCAGACAGGTGTCTGGTACACCGTTCTTTTTTTGCAACTGCTCGACTAAAGAAATCTTGGTCGACCAACAGCCTATCGACCAAACTATCGACTAAATGGGGTCAGCCCTCATGAAACAGCACAGACAAGAGAACAGTACAGTAAAGTAAACTGGCCGTCAGAGATTACACAGCCTTTATCAGCTAACGCCTCACCTTCTCCCAGTAAGAGCAACCAGCCAGCAGACTTCACAGTCAGGCTACAGGGTGGGAGACCAACCCAGACTCGGGCCTGAAGCCAGAAGACGCAAACTTCAAAAGGAGAAGTGCTCCGAAATGTGTGCTTGATTTATCTAGGAGACCAATTGCAAGAGGGCAGACATATACAGAATTGGGCAGTTTACTGGCTGCAGTCTGCAGCTTTTGTGTAGTAAATGTTACAGATCTATCAATAGAGCAGCAATATTTTCTTGACTGGGATTCCAACGTAGACACATGAAAAATCTTATGTGTGTGTAAAAATAAAAACACTTTTTTAAAAAGACTATCAACTTGATAAGTGGGGTCATAACATATTCATGAGAACTCATCAAGTATTAATCCAACCAATTACTTAGTTCATTCATGAATAGCCTACATGAGTAGGCTAGGTTCCAGGTTTACCTTGCTGGCCTGTGGTGTGTTGAGGATATGGACGGTGCTGGGTTTAACACCGTTGGCTTTGCTTCTCTTGTACAGGGCAAAGCGGCTTTTCCTTCGGCCCCGGTCTCCGTTCGGGAGGGAGCCATTGTACCTGTCAGAAAGAAGAGGAGAAAGATGTGAGTTTTCAACATTTGAGACAAAGGGTGGGTAAACATTTGCTTCCAGGAGAGAAAAGGTCTTAGAGAATATGTTACAGAACACGCATGTCTGGAAATGTGGAATGTGCGATGAATAATAAAATGTGTTCTTGGGGTTTTAGAGAAGGGCCATTTGTATCCACTTTCATTAATCCACCACCAGAAATCACATTCATTTTATTTGTGATATAAGCATCACCTTGGATTATTACTGAGTTATTACATAACGCACTTTAAATGCTTTCGCTGTCTAAGCTAGCCACGATGTAGCTCGAGCTGTTGATTTACACGAGCCTGTAGCAGAGCTTTGAATGTACGTCAGGTCTCCTGCTGCCCTTTACAGGACTATCCAGACTGGTGAGGCTCTCTGACTCACATGAAGGTTCAACAGCGTAATAGCTCTACCGTATTAGTCCCAATAACTAGGAACCTGAAATGGCTGACTTAAAAACACAGGACAAAATGGCCTCATCATAACAATTGTGTGGTTCACAATTCCATCTTGGTGCACCCTTGTGATGCCCAGTCTCTCTCAGTCTGCTGTTACTACAAGCCTGGTCTGCCTGGTGAATGGAGACGCCCCTTCCAAAACAATTACTTCCACCAGCTGGCCCCTACAGCTGGGAAACCCCATGCTCTCCTCCCATCCAACACAGGCCTATCACCCACCCACAATGATCTTGCAAATAAGAGAGTTCAGACTGACACGTAGACTGTATTTCAGAATGAATTATGTTCACTAAGTAAATAAGTCAACCACCTTTATTTTAATTAGTGAATGGGCTAAACAACAAACCACTACACTGTAATCCCCAAAGCCCCCTTAATACAACACTGATGCAACAGCAGCAAGCGACTACCCCCCATACTCCTCTGTCCTGCCCAGGCCACCTGTCCCCACAGCCAGGCAACCACATGGCCTCAGTCAGAACAGGGTAGAGCTGGTCTGCTCGACACAACCCACACAGGGGAATATGTCATCTCTGCCATCATTGACTGACTGCACACGAGTACGATCAATATGAAACAAGTCACAACCGCAGTGATCAGCCCACAATCAGGCAGGATCAATTGCACTCTTCTGTTTGCCTTTGGCAGCCACCTGTCTCTAAAGCAGTTATTGTCCTTGGTACCAGTCAATACCATTGCCTTTGTACCAGGCAATGTCAGAGAAAGGCCCTAAAAACTCCAAAGATTCCAGCCACCCAAATCATAGACGGTTCTCTCTACTACCGCACGGCAAGCAGGACCGGTGCACCATGTCTGGAACCAACAGGACACTGAACAGCTTCTACCCCCAAGCAATAAGATGGCTATAATGTTAAATAGCTACCCGGACTACAGTGAGATCCAAAATGTATTGGGACAGTGACACATTTTTGTTGTTTTGGCTCTGCTCTCACTTTAGATTTGAAATTAAATAACGGACTATGATGTTAAAGTGCAGCTTTACTTTGAGGTTATTTCCATCCATACATGTTGCCGTTTCAGATTATTTTGTACACAAAAATAAATGTTAAATATTGTAGTGTCATTTGGAGTCACTTTTATTTTAAATAAGAATGTTTCTAAACACTTCTACATTATGTGGACGCTAGTAGCGTTTGGGCAGTATCCAGATGTTCATATCGTCCTGTCCTCTTATCCCAGGTTTTACGTTATTACCGGTTTAGTACACAAGGGGGCGCCAACAAAATGCATAAAAGCCCATTGGGCATCTATTAGCAGAATGCTAACAAAAGTTGCACAAGTAATATAGAATTTTCATGGAGGCTGCTAGGTAAATAAAACACTTTTTTTTTATAGCAAAAACATGCAGTCCAGCTCATAAAGTTATACATATACAGTGGGGCAAAAAAGTATTTAGTCAGCCACCAATTGTGCAAGTTCTCCCACTTAAAAAGATGAGGCCTGTAATGTTCATCATAGGTACACTTCAACTATGACAGACAAAATGAGATTTTTAAAAAATCCAGAAAATTACATTGTAGGATTTTTAATGAATTTATTTGCAAATTATGGTAGAAAATAAGTATTTGGTCACCTACAAACAAGCAAGATTTCTGGCTCTCACAGACCTGTAACTTCTTCTTTAAGAGGCTCCTCTGTCCTCCACTCATTACCTGTATTAATGGCACCTGTTTGAACTTGTTATCAGTATAAAAGACACCTGTCCAAAACCTCAAACAGTCACACTCCAAACTCCACTATGGCCAAGACCAAAGAGCTGTCATAGGACATCAGAAACAAAATTGTAGACCTGCACCAGGCTGGGAAGTCTGAATCTGCAATAGGTAAGCAGCTTGGTTTGAATAAATCAACTGTGGGAGCAATTATTAGGAAATGGAAGACATACAGGACCACTGATAATCTCCCTCAATCTGGGGCTCCACGCAAGATCTCACCCAGTGGGCTCAAAATGATCACAAGAACGGTGAGCAAAAATACCAGAACCACACGGGGGGGACCTAGTGAATGACCTGCAGAGAGCTGGGACCAAAGTAACAAAGCCTACCATCAGTAACACACTACACCGCCAGGGACTCAAATCCTGCAGTGCCAGACGTGTCCCCCTGCTTAAGCCAGTACATGTCCAGGCCCGTCTGAAGTTTGCTAGAGAGCATTTGGATTATCCAGAAGATTGGGAGAATGTCATATGGTCAGATGAAACCAAAATATAACTTTTTGGTAAAAACTCCAACTCGTGTTTGGAGGACAAAGAATGCTGAGTTGCATCCAAAGAACACCATACCTACTGTGAAGCATGGGGGTGGAAACATCATGCTTTGGGGCTGTTTTTCTGCAAAAATCTTTGGAGGGAGTTGAAAGTCCGTGTTGCCCAGCAACAGACCCAAAACGTCACTGCTCTAGAGGAGATCTGCATGGAGGAATGGGCCAAAATACCAGCAAGTGTGTGAAAACCTTGTGAAGACTTACAGAAAACGTTTGACCTCTGTTATATACCCTTTCTTTGCAACGACAAAGTATTGAGATAAACTTTTGTTATTGACCAAATACTTATTTTCCACCATAATTTGCAAATAAATTCATTAAAAAAATCCTACAATGTGATTTTCTGGATTTATTTCTCATTTTGTCTGTCTAGGTTGAAGTGTACCTATGATGAGAATTACAGGCCTCTCATCTTTTTAAGTGGGAGAGCTTGTACAATTGGTGGCTGACTAAATACTTTTTTGCCCCACTGTATAGGTAGGAGCTAACAAATGTCATTTTTTATGATTTTGGACATTTACAAGCGAATGTGAACCACAGACATTGAGCAGCCTGTATACACGCAGTGTCTGTATGGAGTCTGGAGTCGCTAGGGCAACAGGCCTGCATGCTCTGAGAAGATGGGGAGGAGCAGACGGGCCGAGAATAGAGAGGGAAAAACAAGGAAATCAAAAGATAGCAGTGGCAGCTGTACAGATAACTCATTCAAAGAGCTTTGACTTCTCAAACACGACAGAAAGCCAACACAATACGATGCCCTGTCACCTTATCTAAGTATGTGGCTGAATTAATAAGTTAAACTTCAGAGTCACGTTAAAGCAGAATTAGTGTTTTTCACACAGGAAAAAAAGATACAACACATAAGAAAGATCTTGCTGCGTTTTGTCATTTCTGCTTGGCATCAGACTCAATTTGTGGTTCAGTTGCACTTCTCCACTTGGATGAGAATACAGAAACAGGTATTCTATCAGCAGACAGCGCTCTGACTGATGTGTAGCCAGACTACATACATGGGGCGGCAGCATAGCCTAGTGGTTAGAAGGTTGGACTAGTAACCGAAAAGTTGCAAGTTCAAATCCCCGAGCTGACACGGTACAAATCTGCCCCGGAACAAGGCAGTTAACCCACTGTTCCTAGGCCATCAATGAAAATAAGAATTTGTATTTAACTAGGCAAGTCAGTTAAGAAAAGGTCAAATAAATAAAAAAATACAAATATTCTCCAGTAAAATGCAAGATTAACTTTAAGAAATGCAAATGGCTACGTTCTTTCCATGATAAACAGAAATAATGGCCATGCATAGTTTTTAAATGTATTATTGTAAGCTCACTTAGCCTACATGTGTGGCTGCCAGCCAAATAGCGTTGCACATCTGTGAAAGAAAACTATAGTTGCAGGTCCCTGATCACTCTATCGAAGCAACAAAAAAAAAACACTTGACTATCGATACAAAATGCGACCCGTGTCAATATACAACTGGACTCACCTGCTCCCACTTTCTCCAGTTGTGCAATCTACAAACAAACAAATGACTGGCTCAACTGTTCTGGGGAACTAGAGTAAGCTTCATAATATGACAGGTGAAATGAAGAACGAAATCTTCAACTCCTAACATATTATACAAATTGACTGCAGGTATTTACTTAAAAAGAGGCTAATAATATAAAAATGTATAGTTTCTAAATGTATTGACACTATTTTCAAATACCCTGGTATACGGTATACCGCCAAAGCCTAGGTGCTACCATGATTAGGGATAATCATGAATGAATAGTGAATAATGATGAGTCAGAAAGTTAGACGCACAAATATCATACCCCCAAAATGCTTAACCTCCCCTGTTATTGTATTGGTGAGAGGTTAGCATGTCTTACTTTTGATCGCCTAAAACGGGGGGGGGGGGGGGGGGGGGGGGACTATGTACAACAAGTGCTATAATTTCTAAATGGTTCACCTGATATGGATTAAAAAATACCCTCAAATGAAAGCTGAATTTCAAATCCAAAGTGCTGGAGTACAGAACCGAAACAAAAACAATTGTCACTGTCCCAATCATTTTGGAGTTCACTGTATGTGCATTGGACTCATCACATACGCTGTGGCTACTGTTGCCCAGTCACTTTACCCATGTGTACACATCTATCTCAATTACTTCATACCCCCGCACATCGACTCGGTACCCTGTGAATACAGCCAAGTTATCGTTACCCATTGTGTATGTATTCCTTGGGTTGTCTTCTATTTCTCAACATTGTTGGGATGGGCATTTCACTGTTCGTAAACAGGTGTAGACTAAGCATGTGACATAAAAGTTGATCTCTCACTATCTTGATGCTACTTGGCCAGAACATCTCTCCCCCACTCCAGTTAAGCCGTTTGGGGTCAGATGGGAAGACTGTACATAAATACAAGCCCATTTTCAATCTTTAAGGACAGGAAGTGAAGTGTGTAATGTCACCTGGAGCCATCTTCATCGTTGCATTAGCTGGGACAGCATCTGTGCTGTAGCTATTGTAATCCTTTTCCCTTTTGACCTGGGCCAGACAGATAGTGGATTTTGCCTTTGGATAATAGCAGGGATTAGACTAGAGACTGAGCATCCCAGTCCACCAGCCTTGACATTCACAGGAAAGAGTCATCCGCACTCCCCTAGTCACTGTGACAGAGTTGGGGGGGCTTTAGGTCACAACCAGTCCAAACTGTTACAATGTACAACACCATTTCTGGTTCATCCTCAACAGCAGACATCATCTACAGTTAGTCACCACCCTCCCGTATTGGTGGTTTGGAGGTCTGTGCTCCACCTACCCGGAGAAGTCCCAGTCGAATACAAGCTTCCCTCACAGAGCCGTTCCTAGGAGACTCACACAATGCAGTCAATAGCTTCAGTCCCACAGGCACAATGAATAGACAGAGAGGGGACTGAGGAGAGGCAGAGGCTGTATCCTGATCAATCCCTATTTTCATTCCCTAAGACCCACTCACCCAGCCGGCCCGCTGCCAGGCAAAGCATCTATGCCACCACCAGTTTAAGACAAACCTGTGTGAGAATGGCTATTACAAAACAGGTCTTGTATGCTCTACTTTGCACCATTCATCTTTCCCTCAATCCTGACTAGTCTCCCAGTCCCTGCCACTGAAAAACATTCCCACAACATGATGCTGCCACCACCATGCTTCACCGTAGGGATTCAGGTCAAAGAGTTTAATATTGGTTTTATCCAGTGGTGTAAAGTATTTAAGTAAAAATACTTTAAAGTACTACTTAAGTAGTTTTTGGGGGTATCTGTACTTTCCCATTTATATTTTTGCCTACTTTTCCTAAAGAAAATAATGTACCTTTTACTCCATACATTTTCCTTGACACCCAAAAGTACTTGTTATATTTTGAAGGCTAAGTAGGACAGGAAAGTGGCCCAATTCATGCACTTATAAACAGAACATCCCTGGTCATCCCTACTGCCTCAGATCTGGCGGACTCACAAGACGCACATGCTTCCTTTGTAAATTATGTGCCTCTTGTTATCTGTAAATAAATACAAATATTTTTTAAATGGTGCCTTCTGGTTAGCTTCATTTAAGTTATTTTGATAATTACATTTACTTTTCATACTTACAGTGAGGGAAAAAAGTATTTGATCCCCTGCTGATTTTGTACATTTGCCCACTGACAAAGAAATGATCAGTCTATAATTTTAATGGTAGGTTTATTTGAACAGTGAGAGAGAGAATAACAACAAAAATCCAGAAAAGCGCATGTCAAAAATTTTATAAATTGATTTGCATTTTAATGAGGGAAATAAGTATGACCCCTCTGCAAAACATGACTTAGTGGCAAAACCCTTGTTGGCAATCACAGAGGTCAGATGTTTATTTTAGTTGGCCACCAGGTTTGCACACATCTCAGGAGGGATTTTGTCCCACTCCTCTTCGCAGATCTTCTCCAAGTCATTAAGGTTGAGGCAGACGTTTGGCAACTCGAACCTTCAGCTCAATCCACCAATTTTCTCTGGGATTAAGGTCTGGAGACTGGCTAAGCCACTCCAGGACCTTAATGTGCTTCTTCTTGAGCCACTCCTTTGTTGCCTTGGCCATGTGTTTTGGGTCATTGTCATGCTGGAATACCCATCCACGACCCATTTCAATGCCCTGGCTGAGGGAAGGAGGTTCTCACCCAATATTTGATGGTACATGGCCCCGTCCATCGTCCCTTTGATGCGGTGAAGTTGTCCTGTCCCCTTAGCAGAAAAACACCCCCAAAGCATAATGTTTCCACCTCCATGTTTGACGGTGGGGATGGTGTTCTTGGGGTCATAGGCACCATTCCTCCTCCTCTTCCAAACACGGCGAGTTGAGTTGATGCCAAAGAGCTCTATTTGTCTCTCATCTGACCACAACACTTTCACCAGTTGTCCTCTGAATCATTCAGATGTTCATTGGCAAACTTCAGACGGGCATGTATATGTGCTGTCTTGAGCAGGGGGACCTTGTGGGCGCTGCAGGATTTCAGTCCTTCATGGCGTAGTGTGTTTCCAATTGTTTACTTGGTGACTATGGTCCCAGCTGCCTTGAGATCATTGACAAGATCCTCCCGTGTAGTTCTGGGCTGATTCCTCACCGTTCTCATGATCATTGCAACTCCACGAGGTGAGATCTTGCATGGAGCCCCAGGCCGAGGGAGATTGACAGTTCTTTTGTGTTTCTTCCATTTGCGAATAATTGCACCAACTGTTGTCACCTTCTTACCAAGCTGTTTGGCGATGGTCTTGTAGCCCATTCCAGCCTTGTGTAGGTCTACAATATTGTCCCTGACATCCTTGGAGAGCTCTTTGGTCTTGGCCATGGTGGAGAGTTTGGAATCTGATTGATTGATTGATTCTGCGGACAGGTGTCTTTTATACAGGTAACAAGCTGAGATTAGGAGCACTCCCTTTAAGAGTGTGCTCCTAATCTCAGCTCGTTACCTGTATAAAAGATAACTGGGAGCCAGAAATCTTTCTGATTGAGGGGGTCAAATTCTTATTTCCCTCATTAAAATGCAAATCAATATATAACATTTTTGACATGCATTTTTCTGGATTTTTGTTGTTATTCTCTCACTCTCACTGTTCAAATAAACCTACCATTAAAATTATAGACTGATCATTTCTTTGTCAGTGGGTAAACGTACAAAATCAGCAGGGGATCAAATACTTTTTTCCCTCACTGTAAGTATATTTTAAACCAAATACTTTTACTCAAGTAGAATTTTACTGGGAGACTGTTGAGTAGTTTTCTATTAAAAAGGTATCTTTACTTTTACTCAAGTATGACAATTGAGTACTTTTTCCACCACTGGTTTTATCAGACCAAATAATCTTATTTTTCATGGTCTAAGAGTCTTTTAGGTGCCTTTTGGCAAACTCCAAGCAGGCTGTCATGTGCCTTTTACTGAGGAGAGCGTTCTGTCTGGTCACTGTACCATAAAGGCCTGATTGGAGGAGTGCTGCAGAGATTGTCCTTCTGGAAGGTTCCATCTCCACAGAGAAACTCTAGAGCTCTGTCAGAGTGACAATCGGGTTCTTGGTGACCTCTCTGACTAAGGCCCTTCTCCCCCAATTGCTCAGTTTGGCCAGGCAGCCAGCTCTAGGAAGAGTCTTGGTGGTTCCAAACTTCTTCCATTTAAGAATGAAGGCCACGGTGTTCTTGGGGACTTTCAACGCTGCAGAAATGTTTTGGTACCTTTCCCAAGATCTGTGCTTTGACACAATCCTGTCTTGGAGCTCTACGGACAATTCCTTCGACCTCACGGCTTGGTTTTTGCTCTGACATGCACTGTCAACTGTGGAACCTTATATAGACAAGTGTGTGCATTTCCAAATAATGTCCAATCAATTTAATTTACCACAGGTGGACTCCAATCAAGTTGCAGAAATATCTCAAGGATGATCAATGGAAACAGGATGCACCTGGGCTCAGGTGTCATAGCAAGGGTCTGAATACATATGTAAATAAGGTATCTGTTTTTTATTTGTAATAAATGTTAAAAAATAGGTTTTTGCGTTGTCTTTATGGGGTATTGTGTCTAGCTCAATTTCGAGTCTCATAGCAAAGGGTCTGAATACTTATTTAAAGAAGCCATTTGTTATTTTTATTACATGTGCAAAAACTTTAAAAAACGTTTTTTTGCTTTGTCATTACGGGCTATTGTGTGTAGATTGAGTGAAAACATGTATTTAATCAATTTTAGAATAAGGCTGTATCGTAACAAAATGTGGAAAAGGTCAAGGGGTCTAAATACTTTCCGAATGCACTGTATATTAACAAGTTCTATTTTGAAGTGATGGGTAGACCTACAGTAGCAACAGGACAGCAGCTTAAATCTACAGTCTGGGATCTGGGAATAATGGTCATTTCAATTATGGAACCATTATATTGTCCAATAATAGAATCAATGTATAAATGTACACCAAGGGAATTCTTTGTCATGCCTCATTTTAAGAGGATCAGATGGTGACAGGGATCTCAGCAGGGTCAGGCAGTCAGGGAACACCAGTGATGGAGGTGAGGTGTTTTATTCAGATACAACACTTTGTTCTCTCTGTGCAGCAGACACTGGACAAGCCAGATGCTATTTTAAAACAACAAACCTCCAAAGTTGATTTCCAAACTGTATCAAGGATTGATAGAGGCTTTTCCCAATGACACAAAACATGTCAAACAAAAATATAAGGTTCATTTGTTAGCCAATTGGTTAAAGGTATTTATTATTGAATTACCTTTGATTTAGCTCAGTCTTGTTAATCACAAACATATGTAATAATTATATCTTACCTAGCTTAATGACTGTGGGAATTTTCGCTGACTTTTTGTTCTAAATAGAGATGACATATTGGATTGTGTAAAATGCAGGAAACCAACTTTGGATGCACAAAACCATTCTGGGGGAGGACCCCCAGACCCACGCCACTTTATGCCCCCCACCCACTTCTACACCCAAAGTGGCATCCCTGCTATCATCAATAGATGCTAAAACTACCTTTAGCACCTATGAATGGTAAAACTACTTACTGTATAGCATTTAATGTATAAACAGAACAAACATGTCCACTTGTGTTTTGGATGTTCTGAAAACATGTCAGTAAGAGATTAATCAAGGAGTCTTAAATTCCCTAAATGGCATTTGTATCGATTGAGAACATAGTTGATAACTTTTTTTCTGTGGGTAGTGCTCCTGTCAGTTCAAAAAAAAAGTTGTGAGCACTAAAACATTGCAAAGACTATATTGTCGCTTCATCAGTTTACATGAAAAATGTTACCAATAATAAAAAATAGAGGGTTAAAATTGGGGACGTAGAAGCAGGCCTACATTAGCCTAAGCCTGAGCCTTCATTAAAGTCGCGTGGAAACACTAGCATACTCTGATGCTATGAGAGATGACTTTATCACGTAAGCAAAGCAACATGTTAGGAAAAAAGTTAGGATTGGGGGATGGGGGAAATCGCCACTTCCGAATTCCTCATCCGCCCTGAATCCAGTCATTACTTGTGAGCAACTTTTATTGGAACAAAAATATACAACACAGGCGCTTAAAGAACACTGTTGCAAGGTTTGGAATTCTGTGATTTACTCATATGTACTATTATCTCAAATCCTTCCACCACAATCTACAAATGCATTGTGGGTTAAGTTGTAAATAAATAGAACGTTTATACCGTTTCCGAAAAAGTAAATGAAAACAGATCTCTACTATACCGTTACACATTTCTGATAACGTGGGCGAGAAGTTCTCTGTGGCCTCTAACGATAGCAGTGTACCTATGTAAACAAACGTCTCCTATACCATCTTAATCGAAGTAACTAAAGCGTTCATTTTATTCACGGCGAAGATAGCTAACTCCAGTCTGTGTTTTCAGTGCCGGAAAAAAGTCAAACATATCCTCGACTTCTCCAACTAGACTACAAATTGTTAGCTAGCTAACCTGTTGACTTTCTAAAATACCAACACTTTTGTAACTCACTAAACGTAAGCTTTTCTTCAACTTACCCTAATACTACCAACTCCCCGTATTTTATGGGGTCTTTTGTAGGGGCGCACTGCTCCTCCTGGCTTGGTGAAAACATGAGGCTTCTTGCTTCAATGGACAGCAGGCACCTCTCGGTCTCAATGCACTCTCAAATTCAGAGGGAAAAGAACACAAGGGATTCCCTACAAAGAGTGTACGCAACTGCCATTTGACTGTATATCTCGTTGCATACGTATTTACGACTATATAGAGCAGTCTTCCCTTTTAAATTAATGGAATAAAAACGTTGTTTTGTAAGGGAGTCGTAGTTAACGCAACTCGGTGGTTCAATCCGCTTTAAAAGCGGATCCAAAAACAGCCAGGAGCAGAGGGTGGACCATACCATTCAGTTGTCCTTTACTTTATATAGGGGTGGGGGACTTTAGACACATTCCACACTTTTTAAAAAACCCATTTATTGATCAAACACTTTATCGATGTGTACTGATATCTTGATTTGATATTGTTTTGTTCATCATTTGATTTCTATAATATTTTTTTTGTCAACGAAATTCTACAAATGACAACAGACTTCCCTTGTTTGTCTACATCGCATGATGGGCATGGCTAGATATGAGGCGGCACCTTCTATTATGTAAACAAAGAGTACAATCTGGAAATTCATAAAGGGATCATAGCTTCCACTTTCCACATCATTTTGAAAGAACAGAACGTTCGAAACTCACCGACAGATGAAACCTGTCCAATTCTGGGCAGGGGGTCCAGGTGGATTCCTATGTTAAAATAGCTTTCGGGGTGCAGTATGATTCTTTTAGGCTGGCAGGCGTGCCTGGATGTGTCTGTAAGGGGACCCAGCTAGCAATGAGGACGTGACCCTATTCCGGCGCGCCGGGACTGATTTAATCGGCCTGAATCCGGGTGCCGGGCTCGGACTGACATCATATTGAATGACTGCTCAGAGTAAGCCAGAACTAAGCCGACACTGCCGGTGTTTTGCCAGAATCCCTCCAGAAGTGTCCTGGTGCAAAATCATATTACTATTACCCATCCACCCCACTGATAGTTCTCAATTCAGTTGCATTACACTGTAAAAAAAAATACAAACAGCTGTAAACTAACAACCTTACACAATGAACAAGTAGACAAGTACTCATTTTTTATTTTTATTTTTTAACTATACAAAACTGGAAAGATATTACATTTCATACAACAGTACAATGTAGGTAGGTAGTAGGGAGCAGAGCCCTGAGCCAAACATCCCCAGCAGCAGTGTCCCCTTATATGGTGTCTCCCCAATTATATGTGACATATGAATTGTCTATTTGTTATGCTCTTCTACATGTTCCTTGTTAATTGATTCCCTATTCGCCAGTCTGTAATCCACTATCTGCTTGCACCTGTTGGGCCTGTTACGCACACAGTCTTCTTAATTTGTTTGTTGTTTGTACAGCACTGATGAAGGCATAACATTCTGAACACATATCATTGGAAAGAGATGTAACATGCTGACCACACCGCTCGCGTGGCGCACTTGGGTGTTGCAAAATAAATGTACACATACGTCAATCATTGCACCCACACTGCTCGCTCGCGTCAACGAACGTCTGCGTAGCCAGCCGCTAAAATAGAACTTAGTTCTATGTGTGATGCTTGAAGAACTGCAAGTCCCGCCTCTCCCATCTCCTCGTTTTTTTGGAGCATATACCCACGTGCCATCTCCTCATTGTTTTTTTGGAACATATACCCACGTGGGTGATTGAAAGATGAACTGAGGTCCACACTCCAGTCCAGTTGGTGGTGGTAATGCACCTTAAAGTTGGTTGCCAACCACCATATAAAGTCCAAAGAAGAAGAAGAAGCCTGAAGTAGGAGAGATCACTAGAAACTAACTCGGTTTACCATTTTATCTGTGGATTAATTGTCAGAATAGGTAAAGTAACAACTCAATGTTTATATCCCAGGACAAATTAGCTAGCCACAGCAAGCTAGCTGGCTAAATTGCCATAAATGTGGGGTCTTGCTTTTCGACCTGTCCCCAAATTAATATAGTTGGTTCAGAGTTCATTTTGATATTTCAACACGCGTGTCCTGATCGCGTCTGGTGTGGTTGGACAAAATCAAAATGCGTGTAAGGCCGAAACAAAATCAACATGCGTGTAAGGCCGAAACAAATGCTCTGTTCTTTTTTTTTTTTTTTTTTTTAGCACCTTGCGCTTTCACTTTTTGTATTATTTTGAGCATGGATTAAATTAAGCCTCCTTCGGTTATTCCTTTTCATGGTTTTGAGTGCTAGTACTTTTCTCACTCTCTCACGCACCATCCACTTTTCATTCTAGCCTGAGCGCAAACCCTCTAACTGGCTTTCTAAACATATTATGACGACTTATTTTTAATGCAGTGTGAGACTGAGCAGACCCAAATTATATCCTCTCGGTTTTGTGTTGCGAGTGAGTGATGAAAATGTAAATACTGTTGTCTCCTGTGACAAACTATGGGGGGCCACAGTGCTGACGGGCCAAATCAGACCATTCTCTCTCTGGTCAAAGACAAAGTCAGCAGTTCTGCCTCAAGTGAATAACACAGAAACTGCATGCTCACTAAAATATACATTAGACACCCAGTCCAAGGCTGCAATTAGTTGGCTATTTATAATGGGGGGAGCTGGGGAAAAGTACCCTGTTACCTCCAGGAGTGAATATCTCTGACTTACACCTTCCAGCAAGCATCTAGCCTCACTTCAATGTGATTCACTGTTATTCAATGGTGAAATGCCATTCACTGTCAGTCTTACTGAGCTAAAAGTGGCAGCAGCCAAACCAATGTTAAATTAATCTCACATTTCCAACTAGTAAGTCCCTCCGGTTCCCCTATCCTATATGTCCAGTCGTTGTCACACCTTTCTGATGAATGTGCCACTTCTACACTTCTGTCTACCACCCTCATCAATACATGGCTGTCTCAGTTGTTTTCACAAGGCTCTGCTTGGCTAAGTGCCCCATTCCTCCTAACTCTCCATTGTAAATAGCGCATTGAGCCCCCCTTCAGTGAGGTGCTCCACTCTGCTATTACAACCTGTTTGAGGTGGTGTTCAGTTTAAAAGTGCAATAACAGTTAACACAAAAACAAAAAGGTAGTGAGGGGAAACCACGTGGTGTAATGCATCACCAAAAAGAGTTCTGACAACTTGATGTTATTTTTGATGTACTAATCCTGTCTATCCATCTGTAAGTAATACAGCAACCCACTTTAAACCATGGCATTTGTTGGTTACGTTCATGGTTCTCCATATCATTCCATTAATACTACTGTTACTACAGATAAAACTCTGTCTGTCTAGCTGCTTGTGCTATATACCCCAACGTTCTTCCTCTCAGGCTAGTCTTAACAGCCTGGGGTATAATAACTATTTACAGCCCTTTTGTGTGAGACAGTCTTTGTCCCCCCATTTCATAGAGAGGGTATTGTCTGTTTAAAAGAGCACCATGAGACTCCCTTTCAATACCCCCCCCACACACACACACACACACACACCAAACATACACACACACAAAGCAGGGAGATCAAAAGCTCTCTAGCACATACCACACTGATGGGGAGCAGATGCAGAGAGAGCTGCTCTGTGGAGGTGGGTCTGGCTTGAGTGTGTGTGCGTGAGTACAAAGTCAGATGTTTCTTGGTAATAGGCATGGAACAGAGACTCAATGCAACAAATTGCACAATAGTGACTAACTGTATGAGCCATGATGACGTATTGAAGACAAAGCTCCTATTTTCCTTCCTAGTTCCTCCATGCCCTCCCCCGGCAGCCTCCTCTACATGAGGAGTGGTCAAGTTCCCTGGACGTCTTAGACTGTGAGAGAGTGTGTACGTGTGTTAAGAGCTTGTAGGAATGGGATGTGATTGTAGAGTACTATTTCAGTGACAGTTCCTTAAACTTCACATGGAACTCATTTAAACTACTTCTCCTCTCATACATTTTTATTTTATTTTTTATTTCACCAGGTAGTCTAGTTGAGAACAAGTTCTCATTTGCAACTGCAACCTGGCCAAGATAAAACAAAGCAGTTCGACACATACAACAACACAGAGTGACACATGGAATAAACAAATCATATAGTCAATAATACAGTAGAAAAAGTCTATATACAGTATGTACAAATGAGGTAGGATAAGGGAGGTAAGGCAGTAAATAGGCCACGGTGGCAAAGTAATTACAATATAGCAATTAAACACTGGAATGGCAGAATATATATATATATATATTATATATAAATAAATGTGCAATTAGAGATACTGGGGTGCAAAGGAGCAAGATAAATAAATAAGGTATGGGGATGAGGTAGTTGGATGGGCTATTTACAGATGGGTTATGTACAGGTGCAATGATCTGTGAGCTGCTCTGACAGCTGGTGCATAAAGCTAGGGAGAGAGATGTGTCTCCAGCTTCAGTGATTTTTGCAGTTCATTCCAGTCATTAGCAGCAGAGAACTGGAAGGCAGCCAAAGGAATAATTGGCTTTGGGGGTGACCAGTGAAATATACCTGCTGGAGCGCGTGCCATGGGTGGGTGCTGCTATGGTGACCAGTGAGCTGAGATAAGGCGGGGCTTTACCTAGCAGAGATTTGTAGATGACCTGGAGCCAGTGGGTTTGGCGACGAGTATGAAGCAGGGGCCAGTCAACGAGAGCGTCAGGTGACAAAACGGATGGCACTGTGATAGACTACTCAACAAATTGGAGGCAGAGTGTTGGAGGCTATTTTGTAAATGACATCGCCGAAGTCGAGGATCGGTAGGATGGTCAGTTTTACGAGGGTATGTTTGGCAGCATGAGTGAAGGATGCTTTGTTGCGAAATAGGAAGCCGATTCTAGATTTAATTTTGGATTGGAGATGCTTGATGTGAGTCTGGAAGGAGAGTTTACAGTCTAACCAGACACCTAGGTATTTGTAGTTGTCCACATATTCTAAGTCAGAACCGTCCAGAGTAGTGATGCGAGAGGGGCGGGCAGGTGCGGGCAGCGATCGGTTGAGCGATGGGTAACGATGCTTCGAGGGTGACTGTTGATGTGTGCAGAGCGTCCCTGGTTCGCGCCCAGGTCGGGGCGAGGGGACGGACGTAAAGTTATACTGTTACACGAAGAAGGGCCAGATGTATACAGAATGGTGTCTGCGTAGAGGTGGATCAGGGAATCACCTGCAGCAAGAGCGACATCATTGATATATACAGAGAAAAGAGTCAGCCTGAGAATTGAACCCTGTGGTACCCCCATAGAGACTGCCAGAGGTCCGGACAACAGGCCCTCCGATTTGATACACTGAACTCTATCAGAGAAGCAGTTGGTGAACCAGGCGAGGCAATCATTTGAGAAACCAAGGCTGTTGAGTCTGCCGACAAGAATGTGGTGATTGACAGAGTCAAAAGCCTTGGCCAGGTCGATGAATACGGCTGCACAGTGGGCATAAGACTTCCAAGAACAGACTAGTCATTATTTAAACACAGTGAGATATACTTCACAGGACAATGCATGTGTGTGAGAAATCTAGACAGGATTCCTGGAGATCTGCATCATAGGAAAGTGAAACAACTGTTTATTAAGGTGTTTGACAGAGGCACTGATGTACGGTCCTGTATCATATCAGGGTAGAGAGGGTTATGCTGAGGTTATGGTGTGGCGCCTGTTTTGTCGATAGCTAGGTCTCCATGATGGCTAAGGCCCATAATCAGCTGACTGCAGCATGACAGTGGGAGAATTTTTGGAATGTGCTGATCCTGTGCTACTTTCTCCCCTGACCCCTGTGCTGAACAAAAGTCCTGTTGTTATTCTTCAGTCCTGAAGGACCACATGCAGGTTTACAGGTGACAAGCGCAGAGCAATGAGTGTACTACATTGACTCACACACAATGTCAATTCTATGATCATGCCATTTTAGAACTGGTGTTTCCTCTCCGTCTTAGCTAAGGTAAAGTCGGAAACAAACACTCAAGGCTAATTCTTAAATGAACTACAGTATATTGGAAAGGGATACCTAGTCATTCAACCGAGACGTGTCTTCGGTATTTAACTCAACCCCTCTGAATCATCTGAATGTGGTCAGAAGTATACGCCAGAGATGCGATGTCCTCCCTAACATGTTGAACTCCACCGGGAATGGAAGGTAAAAGCAGGATATGTAATTCACTGATCCACTGCTTGTACAGCTGCCAGTGACAAACCTGATAATATTTCCTTGTCCTTCTTGGCGATCTATTATTTTGTCACTAGTTACCACAGCCACAGTCATTATTCTAGCTTAACCCCAGCTATTTATACAATTTCAGCCCACAGCCATACTTCCACTAAACTATAGCATAATGAATCAACGTGTTGCACAATGTTTTGCAAGAATGCGGAATTAACCTGTTGAGTAACGTTTCGTTGCCATCCTGATGGCAACCTGGGTCACACAAAGTTTCATAATTGAGGTATCATGCTAACACACCGTCATCACACGAATGCCCTCCTGTGTCCTAAAATTACACCCACCACATGACAGCAACATGATTGTCTTGAAAGGGGAGGACAGCCTTACATTATTCTATTTATTAGTCATGCACTTAGAACGTTGGTCATCAGCGTAAAAACTGAGCAGAGTTAATTAATGGCCTTCCCTTTGTTTAGTTCGGGTCTAAATTAAATTTCATAGGTCTGAAAGTATCCGATAGATGAAAGCAACGAAAAAAGCTTCCCACAAACCCTCAAGTAGGCACAACATTTCAAGGTGGTTTCTAGATGTGTTGAGGGGTTGATTTTGTGTAGAAGTGTAGAATGGACAAAATTGCAATGAACTAGGCCCCATCTTTGCTCTTAAAAGCAGAGGTAAGGTCTGGAAGATTGATGCCCCTCAGTGGTATGGCAAAGAAAGTGCAGTCAAGATGAGCGGAACTGAAGACAGGACACTAAGCAGATTTTTCAAGCATCCCTTTTACTAACGATCACCTGTTACAAAACCCCCCCCGAAATATTCAGTGTTAATGAAATTACCAACAATATAGTGAGCGTTGATTACAGATAATATGGGATTCCTCTAATAGTTACAGAAGGATTAAAAACCTCAGCTCGGTAGACCTGTCGTTCTGCTCCCACAGCGAGGCAAATCCACAGCCTCGCTCCTACTGGCTCTGCACTTACAGACTTCCTCTACGGATCTCCATGGTTACAGTTACTTAGTGTCCCATCTGACATGCTGGGACCCTCCCCCTCCCCTCCCAATACTCAGCCAAAGTATGCATGTACAGTAGTTATGTATTCATGAATCAGCACATGTACAGTACATGTTTGAGTTGTCAGGACAGGAGCCAAAGAGATCAACAATTGTAGTGTACAGTCAGCAGGTCCTAACAGTTACTTTTTTAAACAATACATTTTTCCTTTTTTAACTTAAAAGGATAAACCCAAAGTTAATTTAGGAATCCACTTCATCGCCTTCTTGACAAAGAAAACTAACAGAGAAATACGATGTATTCAAAGCGTTCCATTGAAAAAAAGGGGGTACTAAACAGGGGGGGGGGATGCCACACAGTCTGAATGTGTAGGATGCCTTTAGTTCTGGCTGTGCTGTTGGGATCATGAGGAATGTGGTGGGACTTTGCAGTAGTAAGGTCTGGTTTGGTGTTCGGCGTGTTTGTAGTTTAAGGGAGCCCCTCTGCTCTGGGGCCCAGCCAGGTCTCTCCCTGACCCTGCTGAGGAGGAGCAGGTGGGGGTCAGAGGTTATAGGTCAGCACTGGGCATGGGGTCAGCAAGAGGCTGCCTACAGTACAGGTGAAAGGGAAAGCGAGGAGTATAGCAGGAGAGGATGAGGGCATGATAGGAGAGGTAGAGGTGGAGAGGTTGTCTCTAGAGAGAGGGTCCATCCTCCCCTCCCTATACTTCAGGCGAGTCTGATTCCTGCAAGAAAGCACAGTTCAATATCTCTTTAGAGTTACAACAAAGACTTACATGCCAGTTATACCCTCCATTTATTGTAAATTGACTCCTATATTTCAAAGACTTCTTTTGATTGCTGAGTTATGTCCTACCGCCTCTTGTCCCTTGGTGAGTTGCCGGTTGACAGCCAGTAGCAGCTGCTGCAGTTCCCTCACAGTTTGGTTTAGGCCTGCAGTCTTCTTCTCCTTCCTGTCAATATCCTCCTGAGGGACGGTTTAGTTACTCCCCTCTGGTCACTTTCAATATAACTACACCTACTGGTCAATAAAACTACCCCTAGGTAAAGACTGGTTACATTTAACATACAATATTACAAATACTCATAGCTACCTGTGTTTTTACCACGAATGTACACTACCTAGATCATATGCGTGACTGACTTCAAAACAAATATTTAAAATAAAAACTTTGCCACAGACAAAGTTCCCCTTCCCCTCCAGTAAGTCTTACGTGTGATGAGAGGTTGCTGTTCTCTATCAGGTCACCCTGGCCGGTCTCTTTGCAGAACTCCTCCTGGATCAGATCCAGAGACTGCTGGGCCTGAGGTGGAGCAGGATGGGGGAAATTACAAGAAACATTTAAGCATTTCAGGTAATATAAGCGTGTTCCACATATTCAAATGTTCAGAGTGGATTTAGCTCCTAGAGTGTTTCATTCTAGATTTGGGACTGGTAACAAACTATTTCTCTAACAACAATGTACATCCAAACATAAACTTATGGTAGTCCAATCCTGAGGGGTTGTCTTACCTTATAGAGATCCCCAGCCACCTTCTGCCTCTCACGCTCCTCAGTCTCCAGTTTAGACAGAGTCTCAGTCAGCTGGGTCTTCAGCTGCAACCAAACACCAACAGAGAGATGAGACACTTAACACATGACAATGACCGTTCCACTCCTGGTGAAATCTGATCTCAAACTGTTTGGAGGGGGGAATTTGCATATACATGAGGTGATATATTTGTAAATTTCTACCAATAAAATGCAAACATCTGTTTTGCATACACCAAAACTGTTTTCACTTGGCTTTTAGAGCAGTTGAGGTAGACAAGTAGCTATATCTACTAAACTAATAATAATTAGCTAGACACTGACAAACATTTTATTTTATTTTTATGCATTGTCAAATGAAAAAACATAAAAATGTTCAGGTATCCTTGAAGGCATTCACAGACAGAAGGGTGACAAGAGACAGACGTCAAGACAGAGACAGACATTGAAAATGTTTCAACTGTGTGTGGAGGCAAATTAATGATAATATGATGAAAGTGTGCGTGCAGTTGAAGACATAGAATGTATCCCCAAAGATGGCCGACATGGAGAAGCTCATTGGCCTGTACAGGAGTAGCAGAAAGCCACAGTCAGCCTTTTAGTGGTAGTGATGGGATAGTGCAGGGCTATTCAACTCTTACTCTATGAGGTCCGGAAGCTTTCTGTTCTACCTGATAATTGCACCTAGCTAAATCAGTTCCTGACAATAGGAGAACAAGGGGGGAAAAAACAGTGGAACTGGCTTCAAGGTCCAGAGTTGAGTTTGAGGGGGATAGTGGATAGTGTGCAGGATGGAAACAGTAGCGTTTTAAGTCTGTCCTATCACGAGTAAGGAAGGTACATCTATAACCAATGATACTAATAGCTCAGTATCGTTACACTAAGAATATAACTTCCCCCAAAAAGCAAAGAAAACCCACCTTACACATGCATATAAAAACAGTTTAGCCTGTTGCATTTAAACTTATATCACTAGTGTATGCAGAGGTTGTAGATAGATCGCTGGAATGACTCCCAAAGGACATTGAGAACCATGACTCCCAAAGGACATTGAGAACCATGACTCCCAAAGTACATTGAAAACCATGTATTCCCCAGGCAGGTGATGACCCCAGAGATAACATTGGGTGGTGGTGCTGGTAAAGTAGGGAGGAGGGACAGGTTACGGGAGCTCTACCTATATGGGTGAGCAAGGCTTACCAAATTCAACTCCTCATTCTGCCTGACTGCTTCTGTATAAGAGCCATCAAGTTAGCTCTGCAGTTCAGTCAACAGATCTTTAAACTGAAATGAAATGTGATATGTTTTTAATGAGCGGCTGTGGGACCCGGGGAAACAACGCTACACAGCTGAAGCAAGGGAACGGCTTGGGTGATCGGCTTCTAGGGTGTGTCCTAGTAGTGAATTAGGGTGTGAGTGTAATAGCATCTAAAGCTGTTTAGGAGAGTTCGATGGTTCTTGATCTGACCAATGATCTACAGCGACCTACATAAAATACTCTCACTCTCCGGAGAAACGTGTGATGATTTGAATGAATGCAGCTGGAATGTTTATGTTCTGTGTGCCTGCAAAGGGACTCCAATGATTTTACAGGAAACAACTAGAAAAACAAAGTGCTTTAAGTTACTGTGTGAAGTTCGTAAACCCTCTAAAAACAGCGCATTCTACAATGAAAAATGTGTTGTGTGTATGAATGTAATGTCCAACTGTTACATGTACAAACACAATGGTGGATACCATAAACAGTAAACAAAGAGACAAGCTCCATAAACATATAGCAAGTACAGTAACACCCAGAAACAATGCAGAGGGGAATGACTACATTTGCATTTTATCAGACCCTCTTATCCAGAGTAATTACGGTTTAGTGCCTTGCTTAAGGGCACAGACGGACTTTTCACCTAGTAATCTCGGGGATTCGAACCAACAACCTTTTGGTTACTGGTCCAACGCTCTTAACCGCTAGGCTACCTGCCGCCCCTATGACTACATAGATGGATAACCACTATGAAATGACCGAGTATGACAGGTAGATGACAGGAAGTTGAGTCAGCTCACCTCACTGACCTCCGTCACATAGGTAGTGCTCTCATGCTCTGCTCTCTCCAGCTCAGACTCAAGGTACTGCTTGTCCCTTCTCAACTATGGACAAACAAAATATTGCATTTTTAACTATGTATGAAAATCTATTAAATTGAATGTGTCAACTGATGTAAAGTGACTAAATAATACAATTGCTGAGCGGTATGTAAAGTATTAAACTGAAGGACTGACGTTGTCCAGCTCCCCGAGGTCACTCATCCTGTCCACCTCCTGCTCCAGTGCTGCCACTTTCACACTCATCTAGGAAAGAAAGGGCAGGAGAGTGACTATAAGCACCACACCAGTGGATGCTGGTGGAAGGACCTATAGGAGGTGATTGTAATGGTGGAAATGAAGGAACGGAGTCAAACGTGGTTTCCATGTGTTTGATGCTGTCCCATTTATTCCATTCCAGCCTTACAATGAGCTTGTCCTCCTATAGCTCCTCCCACCAGTCTCCACTGCACCACACATACCAATGATATTGTTAAAAGTGCAATATAAACAATTTGAGGTTAATTTAATGTTCTTCAGTGTTCACCTCTTTCAGCTCTGTCTGTGACAGATTCAGCTTCACCTTCCAGCGAGACTCCTCCTGCTCTACACTGCTCTGGAGGCGCTGCAGGATGCCCTCCTGTGGACAGTAGAGGTTATTACAGGTTAGTTTCACAGCCTCCTCACAACACCTTTTTAACGTCATCTACAGGACACTGATAGAGAGCGTCGCCTCACCGTCTCAGCCAACACTTTCTTGTATGTCTCACAATCTTTCTGTAGAACCTTCTGGGCCTCTTCTGATTCCTTCAGCTTATCAGCCAATATCTGGTGAAAGGAACAGCCCTGGTTTCACTTCTTTCCACCCCAGTTCTCAGACATTTTAAAACATACAAGTCTTTGTAAAAAGAAACCTTGGTGTCCTCTGAACCCCCTGGAGCTGAAGGTCTGGGCTCTGCTGCTAGGGTCACCTCTGCTGCTGGGGCCTCTTTCACTGCAGTCTCAAACCTCTGCAGCCACTCCTGGTGGTTCTGAGAGATACACAACAATAGACCATGTGGAACAGATTAACTTAGAATTTAATATCACATCATGTGGTTCTCTGTATGGCAGTTGGTAGAGCATGGCTCTTGTAACGCCAGTATAGTGGGTTCAATTCCCGGGACACCCATATGTAAAATGTATGCATGCATGACTGTGTCGCTTTGGGTAAAAGTGTTTGCTAAATGGCATATTATATACTGTATTGTGAGACCTTACATGTTCAGCAGGCAGAGGCACGTTGGGTAGCAGTCTGTGCAAAACATCTCGACACTCTACCTGAGCTGTCTCCAGGGCTGTCTGGTGCTCCTGAAGGAGGTAGAGGAGAGCGAGAAGGAAGAGAAAAGGGGACGTTCAACATGGACTATACTCAGGGCTCTCACACACACACACACACACACACACACACACACTGTACAGGAAAACATCCAACACCTCAAATCGCTACCTCTCTGCTCGCTTGGTTTCACCTCTCCCATCTCAGAGTGCATACAGGAGCATGGCCTGTGACAAACAACTCCCTCTCCACGACACTCCAGTGTAACAAACAGCTAACATTTTCAACGGCTCATTTATTGAGTGTGCTTCAAGCAAGTACTCATCCACCCCAGTGTTCAGCAGCCACGCACCACCACGAGGCGAGTTCATTAAGTTTAGACCCCGCTCTGCTCTCCACAGGTTCACAAAGTTCACATTGGTCTCCTTTCAAGGAGGAACATGTTACTCACTCTTGTTCATTCAGTTGCAGTAATGCCCCAGAGGAGCTAACATTCTTCCCATAGAGCACCACACGTGCTTCCGTGATGAAGAACCACCAAACAAAACCCACTACGTTGGTACCATTAATCACACTAGCTGCACAGGGCTTGAAACTCTCAGGAGAGAGATGTCCTGGCACATCCACCTCTACTCTCATTAACACCTTGTGTTGTAAGGGGAAAGGGATCTACGCTGTGACATATGCTTTGGATTGTGTATGAGCATGCATTTTCCTGAGAGCACACAACAGGTGCCCAGGAACTCCTACACTCAGCTTAAATGAAGGCCATTTTTACTGTACCAAGATGGCCGAGAGCAGCTGCTGGGAAAATCAGTTCACCATGTACCCGGTCTGCTTTATGGACATGAGTAGCGAGTCATTAGGGGTTAGAACTGTGGCAAAAATATACCGAACCCCCACAACTGTTTATAGTAGGAGAGCAATCTGTTAGTCTATGGTTTATTAGTGGGTCCCTAAATACATACGGCTAAGCAAAGGGTAATGGCAGATCATATTCTCACTGATGAAGAGGACTAGAAAAACCCATAGGAAACAGCTGGGTGGATATTAACAGCAGCTACAGCAGAGGAACTTGTGTCAATATTACTGTCTGGTTTCTACACTAAACTAAAATATAAAATGCAAAATAGTGTATTTCTCGCAAATCTGAAAAATTGCTGCAGTTGTCACACAATACAACGTCACAGATGTCAAAAGTTGAGGGAGCGTGCAATTGGCATGCTGACTGCAAGAATGTCCACCAGAGCTGTTGCCAGAGAATTTAATGTTAATTTCTCTACCGTAGGCCGCCTCCAATGTCATTGGAGAGAATGTCCAACCGGCTTCACAACCGCAGAGCACGTGTATAGCATCGTGTGGGCGAGCAGTTTGCTGATATCAGTGTTGGAAACAGAGTGCCCCATGGTAGCGGTGGGGTTATGGGCAGGCATAAGCGACGGACAACGAACAGAATTGCATTGTATCAATGGGAATTTGAATGCACAGAGATGCCGTGATGAGTTCCTGAGGTCCATTGTCGTGCCACTCATCCGCCGCCATCACCTTGTTTCTTCAGCATGACAACGCACGGCCACATATCGCAAGGGTCTGTACACAATTCCTGGAAGCTGAAAATGTCCCACTTCTTGCATACTCACCAGACATGTCACCCATTGAGCAGGTTTGGGATGCTCTGGATCGACCTGTAAGACAGTGTGTTCCAGTTCCCGCCAATATCCAGCAACTTCGCCCAGTAGGACAACATTCCACAGGCCACAATCAACAGCCTGATCAACTCTATGCAAAGGAGATGTGTCACACTGCATGAGGTAAATGGTGGTCACACCAGATACTGACTGGTTCTGATCCACACCCCTACTTTTTTTTCATTAGATACAGCATGTGACCAATCTGTATTCCCATTCTCATATGAAATCCATAGATTAGAGCCTCTTATTTATTTCAATTGGTGTAAAGTACTTAAGTAAAAATACTTTAAAGTACTAAAGTAATTTTTGTGTGGATCTGTACTTCATATTTGACAACTTTTACTTTACTACATTCCTAAATAAAAGGATGCAATTTTTACGCCATACATTTTCCCTGGTCCAATTCACACACTTATCAAGAGAACGTCCCTGGTCATCCCCACTGCCTCTGATCTGTCGGAGTCACTAAAAACACATGCTTTGTTTGTAAATGTGTTGGAGTGTACCCGTGGCTATCCGTAAATAAAATACAAGAATAAAATTGTGCCTACTGGTTTGCTTAATTTAAGGAACTTGTAATGATTCATACTTAAGTATATTTTACTCAAGTAGTATTTACTGGGTGACTTTCACTTTTACTTGAGCCATTTTCTATGATGGTAACTTTACTTTAACTCAAGTATGACAATTGGGTACTTTTCCCACCACTGCTGATTTAAAATTGTGGCATGCTGGGTGTATATTTTTGTTCAGGATATAAGTCAATGCAGTAAGGTGGTGGCGTACACAAACTGAAAGATTTCTGTATGTTGATCAATAGTATCACTGTTATTTTAGCATGTTTTCAAAAATGATTTTACACAAAATAATGATGTTGACACTTTGCACGTAATCTGGACATCATTTTCTAAATGGCAATTCTGCAGGATCAAATTTCTTGGAATAGAATTTCACTAGCGGCGGATGGCTGTATTGATGTCAGTGTATACACATCACAAAGCATAATGGAACACATGCAGAATTGGGGAAAGGAAATGAGAGAAGCACATGGCAGGAAGTGAGAGGACCATCACGAAGATCATGGATCACAATCTCATTATGATCATCCTACTACATGAAATCTGGAGTCAGTCACTGCACACTCATTTTCAATTCACAGTTTTACTTTGCACTGGAATTTATGTAGTTATACAACTGTATAAGTAAAGCAGATTCTAGCGCAGAATAGCAAGCAGAACTCAAGAACAGCAGTGGTAAAGTGCATAAAGTTCATTAGTCTTCCTGATATTCCTGAGAGAAGAATAGCTAATGGAGACAATTATCCAGGGCCAGAGTGCAGAAAGAGAGGAGAAATCAGTATGCAGCAGCATATGTATGAATAATGGAGTAATCTCACTGGTCGATTATGGCAATAGCTGTTTGGGGAAGAATCAAGTTTTCAATCTAGAGTGAAGCAGACTGGAAGCAGTGTCCGAACCTTGAGGGCTTTGCCAAGTTTCCCCTGAAGCATGGACTCGGTGGCTGCCAGAGCCTCCATAGCGCTCCAGTTTTTCACCCGAAGCTCCTGGTCAGTTTCAAAAGAGATACGACTTTCAGTTCAGCCTCAGGGAAAAGTATGTAGTGACCCACAAACACAATTCATATAGGGACGAACAGAGAACCATTAGCTAATACTATTTTCTACTCTCCTTTTCTGTACAGCGGTCCAATCCTGTTTCTGCACTTTACCTGTAAACCAGTCTAAGGGTCAAGCGCAGCTTAACATGAGCTGCCCATCTAACAATTGAGTCTTTGAAAGGATCGGCCACTAAACTGTATCGGCAAAAAAACAAACAGTGAAACAGTTAGTCACTCAGTAGAGGTCTTTGGGATAGACACTGAAAGAATCTGAAGGAGAGCTGCAGCTCACTGCCAAAAAAGTCAAATGTACCTAGATAGGAAAAGCCAAATCCCGTTATACAGAGCTAGTCAACAAGGTAGCTCTCAGTCTGTAAAACAAGGCTGTTGTTATACTGTGGACACAGAAATAGGGACTCCTTGTAAACATGGCCATGAACAGAGAAGAGTAGACTGACAGCCCTTAACTATGCTGTTTGATTGTAGAAAGCCTTAGCCAACATAAGCATGGAATTTCAAATTAACAGGACTAAAATGTAAATGGTAGAGAAATTACTGACTTGAATAATTTCAAGTAGCTTAATTAATTTCATTCATAGTCTGAGACAAAATGCAATTTATCCACTTGGGAAAATGAGTCGAGTGAGATTATTCATTTGAAGCAGAGGTGCACAGGACTGCAGATGAATGGGTAGAGTGACATCACTGAGGGGTGTAGTTTAGGGCAGTGGTTCTCAAACCTCTCAGGGACCCCCCAGACATCATCAGGTGTGTTAGCTCCAGAATAGTTTAAATAAATAGAATGGCTGGGGGGTCCCCGAGGAAGGGTTTGAGAACCCCTGGTTTAGCAGAGTATATACAGGATGAGGTCTGCAGATGTATGTCAGGGCTAGACTGGAGAGGTAGGTAGTGTGGGTGTGGGCTGGGGAAGCAGCAGGACAGTCTGCAGCACAGGACGGGACACCTACGTTGTTCTTGCTCCTGTGAAGCTCCAGGGACTCCCTCAGCTTTGCCAGCTCTGCCTGGAGATCAGACACCTGCTTCTCCTTCTCTGCCAAACTGGAGGACAGAACACCACCACACATACATACATTACCAAGCATAACGCTGCTGGATAGCCCCATGCCAAGGGACACCTACTGTATACTGAAGGGAATTCTGTGAAGTATTGCTGTTACTCACGCTGTCAGCAGTTCCGGGCTTGGGGCTTCTGTGTGGGTCAGCTAGAACAAGAAAAAAAGTAAATTACTTATCTTATTATTTTTCACCCTCTCCCATTCAGCCAATACAGATGACCAATGAACTGTTTCCACCTCTTCCCTCACCTGTTGCTGCTGTAGCTCCTGCACCTTGTCGCTCACCTCCTTGGCCCTCGCCTCCAACTCACTCTGTAGGGTCTGGATCTCTTGGTCCTTAGCAGCAAGCCTGCAACAGAGTGTGTGTCAGTCTAATTTCTCAGGGTATAATGCAGTAATCGAGTAGGAAATAGTAGTACAGTAGGCTTAAGGATAGTACAGTAGGCTTACTGTGTCTGTAGTTCTAGGAGCTGGTTTCTGGCACTGGTGGTGTCCTCCGTCTCCTTCTGTCTCAGCTGCTCCAGCCCCACCACCTGCTGCTCCAGAGACTGCAGGGACAACAAACACAGGGTCACACCAAACACCCAGCAGGGAGACACAGCACAGTCTAGAACCAAAACAGTAACATTGGGAAAAGTCTAAACACATGTCAATAAAGCACTTCACTTGAATTTTGAGAGAGAGACTATGAACACACACCTCAATGGTCATCCCATTGCTGGAGTCACTCTCCTGTGCTGCCTGTAGGCTCTCCTCCATTGACTTAATCTGCTCATCTTTCTCTTGGATCCTTGAAACACAGAACAACAAAACTTAGCGAACACAGAACAAATTGACCATGAATATGGCAAGCTGTTTCATAGCAGTTGCTAAGGAAAAAGTGGTATTTTATTTGACTTACTTGCTCTGTAGTGCGTCCACTATCGAATCGGACAATGTCTGAGAGTAGGAAAAGACAAGAGGGAGAATCCATGAGGGAACGGAGTTTAGACTATCAAAATAAAAATAGACAGTAGATCCGTGTGGGGTGGAAAAGTGTGCATAACATACCTGTTCAGTAGTCTGAAGCTTTAAAACCTCCATCTCTTGTTTCAGAACCTCCTTTTCTTCTCTTACAGTCTGACAGAGAAAGCAATTTGATTTCAAACACTTCAACATCATTTTTGTTTACAAAATGCACGATCAAAACTGTGTTTATCTGGTGGGAATGATCAAGCTCATTCCTGAACCCTGCTCACCTTCAATTCCTCCTCCTTATTGGCCACCTCAATCAGCCCCATCTTCAGCAGGTCCTCCACAGTCTTGATGTTCTCCTCCCGCTCTTGGAAACTGTGTGTGTGTGTGTGTGTGTGGGGGGGGTGTCAACAACACAAAGACATAATGAGAGAGGGTCAATGTGAAGTAGAGCATTGTTTTCTGGTGTGGTCTTAATGCTCTCCGTTCTCACATACCTCCTCTGGAACTGATCCAAGGTCAGCTGAGAAGCAGTCTAGATGGGGAGAGAGGGTGTGTCAGAGTTATGCATACTGAGGAACTGGTAGATCACAGCAGGAGTTCCATCTAAGAAAACAGGCGTGTTTCACTTCTGACCTGTTCAGAAATCTTAGCCTGCAGATTCTGGAGCTCTACCTTCAGTGACATGTTCTCATTGTGCATGGCCTGTGGAGGAGAGAGGAGGGTGAGGGCAGGAAGCCCAGATTCAACAACATTCATCTCACACAAAGGAGATATCACTATTCATTTGACAGTGTGCATGTAGGTCTACAGTAGTTTGATAATATCTTTATCCTAATGACCATTTTCAGCTAATTTACTTTGTTTTAGTGAACAACGGCAGCCCAGAGGGCTTATCATAGTTCTGTTTTATAAGTGTACTAGCTACTATGCTTCACAAAGAAATAACTTCCATGTATAGTAAGCCCACAAATCAATCCAATGTACTGTGAGCAGAATTCCTACAGCTCAACACATTCCATCCGGTTAACAGACCGTATTTTACAGAGCTGGTGTAATAATGGGGGTTTAGACAGTACTACTGTAGGTACCTGCATGTTAGTTTCCCTGCTGGCGCCACTGCTCCTCTCACCATTCAGGGAGTCCTCCAGACTCTTCCTCTGCAGCTCCTTCTCAGCCAGCCTGGACACAACCACACAGGGCAAGAGTCAGCAACACAACCCATATGACAGGGACCAGAGTCAGAGAGGACATTATAAGGAACAGACGGACATTCAAGGATCAGGCTACACAGATGTGCAAGTGGGCTGGGGAAACACTTACAGCTTCTGTAGCTCCTCAAAGTGGGATACAGTAGTGGCCTGAAAGAGGAGGGAAGACAGTGGTCACAACACACTCACATATACAGTACCAGTCAAAAAGGGTTGGACACACCTATTCATTCAAGGGTTTTTCTTGATCTTTTACTATTTTCTACATTGTAGAATAATAGTAAAGACATCAAATTATGAAATCACACATATGGAATCATGTAGTAACCAAATAAGTTAAATAAATCCAAATATATTTTATATTTGGGATTCTTCAAAGTAGCCACCCTTTGCCTTGATGACAGCCTTGCACACTCTTGGCATTCTCTCAACCAGCTACATGAGGTAGTCACCTGGAATGTATTTCAATTAACAGGTGTGCCTTAAATAGTGGAATTACTTTCCTTCTTAATGCGTTTGAGCCAATAAAATGTGTTGTGACAAGGTAGGGGTGGTATACCGAAGATAGCCCTATTTGGTAAAAGACCAAGTCCATATTATGGCAAGAACAGCTCAAATAAGCAAAGAGAAACGACAGTCCATCATTACTTTAAGAGATGAAGATCAGTCAATCTGGAAAATTTCAAGAACTTTGAACGTTTCTTCAAGTGCAGTCGCAAAAACCATCAAGCGCTATGATGAAACTGGCTCTCTTTAGGACCGCCACAGGAAAGGAAGACCCAAAGTTACCTCTGCTGCAGAGGATAAGTTCATCAGAGTTAACTGCACCTCAGATTGCAGCCCAAACAAATGCTTCAGAGTTCAAGTAACAGACCGTCTACTCTGAACAGTTGATGTTGAGTTAATCAGGCTTCCATGGTCAAATTGCTGCAAAGAAACCACTACTAAAAGGACACCAATAAGAAAAAGAGACTTGCTTGGGCCACGAAACACAATCAATGTCCAAATGTGAGATTTTTGGTTACAACTGCCGTGTCTTTGTGAGACGCAGAGTAGGTGAACGGGTGATCTCCGCATGTGTGGTTCCCACCGAGAAGTATGAAGGAGGTGTGATGTAGGGTGCTTTGCTGGTGACACTGTTGGGGATTTATTTAGAATTCATGGCACACTTACCCAGCATGGCTACCACAGTATTCTGCAGTGATATGCCATCCCATCTGGTTTGAGTTTAGTGGGACTATAATTTGTTTTTCAACAGGACAATTACCCAAAACACACCTCCAGGCTGTGTAAGGGCTATTTGATCAAGAAGGAGAGTGATTGAGTTCTGCATCAGATGACCTGGCCTCCACAATCACCCAACCTCAACCCAAATTAGATGGTTTGGGATGAGTTGGACTGCAGAGTGAAGGAAAAGCAGCCAACAAGTGCTCAGCATATGTGGGAACTACTTCAAGACTGTTGGAAATGCATTCCTCATGAAGCTGGTTGAGAGAATGCCAAGAGTGTGCAAAGCTGTCTGTCATCAAGGCAAAGGGTGGCTACTTTGAAGAATCTCAAATATATTTTGATTTGTTTAGCACTTTTTTAGTTACTACATGATTCCATTTGTGTTATTTCATAGTTTTGATGTCGTCACCATTATTCTACAATGTAGAAAATGGTAAAAATAAAGAAAAACCCTTGAATGAGTAGGTGTGTCCAAACTTTGACTGGTACTGTACATATAAACATATGAACTCTTGTTGATGAACTAAAGGGTGAAACATACCTGTGAGCTCAACTGGTTCTGCAGAGTCTCAATCTGGGTCTGAAGGCCACTGTTTTCCCTCAGGAGATCCTGTCAGGATTAAAAGGATGTTATGTTGAGTGCATACCAGAATATGAAAAATATACATACAAAAATACTTCAAATATTTGGCCCATCTCAGTCTCTCAACTAAAACTGTTCCCCTTTAACTACTTCTCTCCCTCGTTTCCCGAATGGTCTGAATGTGAAGTCCTGTTTATACCTGGCACAATAACTATAACTTCCAAGTTTAACTGTCAACCACTGGTGAATGTAAACACTAGGGAATGTGTTATTGTTATACACATCACATCTGTCATTACAACAATTAGGGCTGTGTTCCCCTACCTGGACCTGCGCTGAGTTGTCAGCCAGGCTGTGCTGGGACACCTCCAGCAGCTGCATCACCTTCTGCTCCACCTGGTCCTTGGACACTATGGTGTCGGTCAGGCTGCTGTGCAGCGTCTGGATCTCCTTGTTCTTGTTGCTCATTTCGGTCTCCACCGCCAGCAGCTGGCTCTGCAGCTCTGAGAGAGGAGACACCAGACCCAGTCATATCACCTTCGTCACATTTGTTACATATTGGCAATGAGTCGTGCATTAGTTTGCGTTTCAGAGGTCTGTTTATAGAATCTCTGAGCACCTTCTTTAGCAGCATGAAGTTTCTCCCTCTCTGCGTTGACATTGTGGAGGTAGTTCTGGAGCTCGTCCCAGCGGCGCTTAGCTTCCTGCAGTTGAGCCTGGTGATCACAGGACAACACTTGGCACTTTAACAGTGAACATACACTGACAACCTCTCAGAATCCATCTCACTGTACTGTGGTTATGAACACAGGAAAGGCCGACCTGGGTGTCTGTTGCGGCGAAGCAGTGTTCATACTGAGCACAAAGCCTCAAACAGGCCCACTTCCTGAGCTAACACAATCCTCCACTTCCCTGTTCTATTACACATCACACCCCCCCCCCCTAGGAAGGGCGGACACAGGCCCTCCCATGGTTACAGTGAGAAACCTGAAACAGTCCAGTCCAGGTCTGACCATGAAGGAGAGATTCCTTTGTGTTTAATCTCTGAGGCAGCCGAGTGAACTATGGGTTGAATAAATAACTAAATTAGATGCCCGTGTGAGTCATTTGCCCCTCCCCTGACAAACCACATACCTCCAGCTGAGACACATTCTGCTTGTAGTTGACCTCCAGCGACTTCCTCTGGTGCTCCTCCTGCTGCAGCTTGTTGTTGTTCTCCGTCAGCTCTTTCATCAGACCAGAGTACTCAGAGCGCAGCTGGTTCAGCTCCGACGACTGCCTGCCATGCACACCACAACCACTATTATAACCCACACACTCATCCATGCCTCAAAGGCAACTAGTATTCTTACAGTGCAATACAATATCTATCAAAGAACTTAACATCTTTATAATCTAGAAACAGCTGGCTGGGAGGTGGCACTCACTTGCTCTCCATCTGGTTGGTGGCAGAGCTGACTGCATCTCTCAGGATGCCGTTCTCCTGCTGCAGCCTGGCGATCTGACCCTCCAGCTGCTCCCTCAGCTTCTGGAACTACACAACATTGGGAGTCAGTACGACCAAACATACAGTATCATACAGAAACACTCGTCTATACTGCCTCAGGACTGATGTTGGAGTATAAAGCATGACAGTAAAAAGTGACAGCAGTTGAGGTTTGGCCTGTTTAAGTAAAGGTATCAGTGTGGTGGATGGTGGTCACCTTCATCTGTATGCCCTGGAGCTCTCCCTGGGATTTAGCCTGCATGACATTCAGCTCTTTCTCCAGCGCCCCACGCTGGTCCCTCAGAACAGCCTCCGCCCTCACAGTCTTCTGCTTCTCCTGCTGCAGCTCCTAACAGCGGACAGGGCAGAAATGGCAGCGGATCAGTACTGGAATGAAATGCCACCAAGCCACTGCCAGATTCCACAGGTAATAAACCAGTGATGTAGTCAATGGATATATATTTTGGTACCGGTATGGTCAAGTTAAGGTCATCTTATGAGTATGTATAGGTGCACCTTGCTGAGCTGCTGGACCTTGTCCTTGGCGATGGAGGCCTCCTCCTGCAGAGTGGTGAGGAGCCTCTCTCTCTCCAGGGATGATGGGTCAGCCTTAGCTGCAGACTTCTGCCAAGCGTCCAGGGCAGACGGGTTCTTCTCTTTAAGCACAGTGACCACACTGACAGCCTCTGCCTGTGACAGGGCCAGACTTCCCAGGCCCAAAAGCAGCTCCTTCAGCTTCACCTCAGAGTTCTCTACAAATACACACACATAAAGGCATAGGATGAACTATGATGTGTTATACAAGTGTTGCATGGCAGCGGAGTGGAATAGAATGATGCAGTTTAAATAGATTTATCAAATGTAATTGTTCATATGTCAGGTTTAAACATGATATAGTAGCTATATATTGGAGTGTAGCTTTCTCACCTTTATCCATCTCATTCTTCTGTTTCTTGACACTTCCCTTGGAGGGCGCATCACCATGGTGGTTAGCAGGACCTGCAGAGTCAGGCTGGATATCATCCACTTGGGCTGAGGGATACCGAAACACATTTTTATATATATTGGGGGCCAGACAAGGCACACAAATTGAGAGTGGGCCCAAGGATTTCATAAATATAAATATTTTTAAAAAGGCAGAGTAGTTTTTTTGCTTTCTGCTAGTAGCTTCGAACAATGTTTGAACCTGCTCTGACTTTGATTAACCTGCAGTATCAGTAGGTCTACAGCCTCCTTACCATGCTCAGTCTTCTGCTTCTTGGCAGAGTTCTTCTTCTTGCTACTGGTTGAGGTGGCTGTGGGGGCCGCTCCATCCTGGGCTTTGGTTTCCACCGGCACAGGAACCTCCTTTTTGACTGGAGCTGGAGCTTTATCCACCTTAATCTCTTCTTCCACTAGACAGGAACCAACACGAGGACAATTAGGCTTTAGAGATGGAGGAAAAGAGGATGCCATTATGATGGCCTTGTGATCCATTTGTGTAGAAGGTCCTGCTCACTACTCATACTGGGCTTTAAATAATCTGATTTGATTCGGGAGGACACTAACAAGTGGCCTCGGGGAAGGCGCTAACCCCGTCTGCAGACACAGGCAAGCGCATAGTGAACCACATCCTCTTATCCTACGAAAGTCACCCTGGCCTTCTACTCACCAGCCTCTGTCTTCTGCTTCTTCTTCTTCTTGCCAGAGGACTGGGGGGGGGTCTGAGCCTGGGCTGGGGGCTGAGGGTCAGGCTGGGGTATGGGGGGACTGGGTTTAGCCACTGGGGCAGGGGGCTCTGCTTTGTGGCCAGCTTGCTTGGAGCCATTCACCGAAGGCATCTCAGCAGGAGGAGCAGCTGCAGCGGCAGCTGCCTTTGCGGCTTTCTTCTCCTTCTTCCTCTCCCTCACCCCTGCAGGGGCCTCGGCTGGCGCTGCTACAGGGACAGAAACAGGGGTGGGTGGAGCCACAGGGACAGGCTCCTCCTCCTCCTCCTCCGCAGTGGAGCTGCTCACAGCGTCAGCCACATCAAAGTCCCGTAGGTCTTCCTCAGATTCTCCTCCTTCCCCTCTACTACTGCTCTCTTTCTTCTTGCTCTTTTTCTTATCGTTCTTCTTGCGGGTTTCTGGTTTGGAGGGTGGCAGCTTGAGGTCTCGTTTCTGCCTGGCCAGCACCTCGTCATAGGAGGTCTCCTTCATGAAGAGCCAGAAGAAGAGGAAGATGAGGGCGATGACCAGGGAGGGGGCCAGGATCACCAGGTACTGAGAGTCATAGATGTCCAGCGCCATTCTGAAGATAGAGCAAGAATAAGTCTTTGGTATCATGCACGTCATATGCACATAACCAACTTTCAACATAGCCAAGAAATAAAATAAATACAAATGGTGCATAGCTGCAAATATTGAATAGCAAAATAGCTGATCAGTTCATGCCCAAATGTCCAATATCGCTTTGTTGACACATATTTTAGATTTTAAAAAGTTGGTTTAATTCCAAACTTCAAGGCCAGCCAGACACTGGCACAGCCCCATCCCATGCCAGAGCAGCCCAGTGAAAGGGAAATGGGCTAACGTGAAATGGGGCGGATGGTAGTCTAGGTTAGAGCACTGGGGCCAGTACCGGAAAGGTCGCTGGTTTGAATACTGGACCCGACGAGGTGAAAAATCTGTTACCCTGCCCTTGAGCAAGGCACTTAACCTAGTTCCGGGGGCGCTGTACAATGGTGACCCCACTCCCTGCGGGTGTCTCAATGAGAGTTGGGATAGGCAAAAACACACATTTGCACACACACACACACACACACACACACACACACACACACACACACACACACGTGTATAACAGGACATGTATAATCACGCCCCAAAATTATTATTTAAACAGCTTTGGATACTTCCAGACAGCCTGATATGAATGCCAGAAGGCATTCCACCTCGCTCCCAGTGCCTCCCTGATGGTGACACGTCCTCAATACTTTATGGGTTTGATATACTACAGCAGAAAACCTAATGCCTTTTCCCACACCGCATGAATTGATTTGTAATAAATATAACTCAATTACTTTTTCTAGAGGTTGTCTGCTGAATGAGAGAACCAGCCCTGTGCAGTGAGAATGTGTGTGAGTGAGAGAGAGTGAGTGTACGAGGGGTGATAGTGTGCGTCCTCCCTCACTCGTCTCTGTGATATGATCCTATTAGACTACACTGTCCCGGCCCACAGCCTACCTTCTTTCCACACACACACACACACACACACACACACACTAGCCAGCCAAATAGAAAAAGTAGCCAGCAAAGTGCCCTGGGGGGTCTGCCAGGGTTATTTAAAAACTTAAATATTACATTTAGATGCATTCAGACCCTTTACCCAGTACTTTGTTGAAGCACCTTTGGCAGCGATTACAGCCTTGAGTCTTCTTGGGTATGATGCTACAAGCTTGGCACACCTGTATTTGGGGAGTTTCTCCCATTCTTCCCTGCAGATCCGCTAAAGCTCGGTCAGGTTGAATGACACCTCCCTGCACAGCTATTTTCAGGTCTCTCCAGAGATGTTTGATCGGGTTCAAGTCCGCGCTCTAGCTGGGCCACTCAAGGACATTCAGAGACTTGTCTCGATAGGCACCCCTGCGTTGTCTTTGCTGTGTGCTTAGGGTCGTTGTCCTGTTGGAAGGTGAACCTCCACCCCAGTCTGAGGTCCTGAGTGCTCCAGGCATTTCATCAAGGATCTCTATACTTTGCTCCTTTCATCTTTGCCTTGATCCTGACTAGTCTCCAAGTCCCTGCCATTGAAAAACAGCCCCACAGTATGGTGCTGTGGTCCGAGTCTTTTAGGTTCCTTTTGGCAAACTCCAAGCGGGTTGCCATGTGCCCTTTACTGAGTAGTGGCTTCCATCTGGCTTCCATCAAGGCCCTTCTCCCCCGATTGCTCAGTTTGACCAGGCAACCAGCTCTAGGAAGTGTCTTGGTGGTTCCAAGACACTATGTTCTTGGGGACCATCAATGCTGCAGAAATGTTTTGGTACGCTTCCCCAGATATGTGCCTCAACACAATCCTGTCTCGGAGCTCTATGGACAATTCCTTCGACCTTATGCAAATAAGGTATCCGTTTTATATTTTTAATACATTTGCAAACTTCTAAAAACCTGTTTTTGCTTTGTCATTATGGGGTATTGTGAGTATTTTTATTTAATCCATTTTAGATTAAGGCTGTAACGTAACAAAATGTGAGATTATATATATATCACACACTCTCAGTAAAAAAAAGAAGGCAAGTGGCATTTAAGATGAATTTATTGAAACCTAATGTCAAATGATTATATTACGGAATACAATCTTCAAAAATGCAGTACCCTCAATGGCATAGCGTTGCTTTGTTAATTTAGAAGAAAAGGGCTCTGGAAATATCAGCAGTTTATCACAGTCAAGACATCTATTTTATAGTAAAAAAAACATGTAATATAAAAAGAGAATAAAATAGAACTGAATATTTTTTCGAAAGAAAGTTGTCTGGAAAAGTGATCATTCAAACCGGGCTCAATTTGGCAAGTTGAAATCTTTTTTTCCAGGGTTACCAACAAAAAGCTCTCTTTTCGATATACAGGCTTTAGATTAAGTTTATTCTACCTTGTTTTTAGAGGTTTCTAACAATTCCACATTGAACACTGCATGGGGATGAATTACGGCCACGACATCCGTTTGGTAAGTAGGCCTACACTTAAATATGCTCAGTCTTTATCAAACTAATGTTTTCACCTATTTTCAGTGTGGAAACTATATGTTTAGGGGGGTTATAGCATAGGCTAACCAATTTTTTTAAATACAAGTAGTTTGCAAAGTAGCCCAAGAGGAAAATAGACAGGACACACATTCCAAAACTGCAGCTCGTTGTTGGAACACATGTTCCTACTTCAAAATCAACCAATTTGTGATAAAACGTATCATTTTGCAAGGAATGTAGCTTGTGTATCCCATCAGTTATGCCAGCACCAAACCACCCTGCATCCCACCGCTGGCTTGCAACTGAAGCTAAGCAGGGTTGGTCCTGGTCAGTCCCTGGATGAGAGACAAGATGCTGCTGGAAGTGGTGACGGAGGGCCAGTAGGAGGCACTCTTTCCTCTGGTCTAAAAATATATATCCCAATGCCCCAGGACATTGCCTTGTGTAGGGTGTCGTCTTTCAGGTGAGACGTTAAATGGGTGTCCTGACTCTCTGTGGTCACTAAAGATCCCATGGCACTTATTGTAAGAGTAGGGATGTTAGCCAGGACACCGGGGTTAAATTCCCAATCTGGCACTCATACCATCACAGTCACCTAATCATCCCCAGCTTACAATTGGCTCATTCATCCCTTCTGTAACTATTCCCCAGGTCGTTGCTGTAAATGAGAATATGTCCTCAGTCAACTTACCTGGCAAAAATAAAAGGGATAAAAAAAAGTTAGATTTATTTATGTAGGCCTAACGGGAGCGTGTGTGTGCACTCAGCACGTGTAGGGAGCAGTCGGAACGTGAATGAGACACGGAGGAGGAAGGGAATTGAGGTAAAAAATAAATAAAAAACGTTTTGCTTCTTGTTTGTTTTGCCCCACATGTACAAATGGAACACTAGAGTCCAAGCAAGCTGTCTAAGACAAGATTTCACTTGACCATTTGGGCAGTCACGAAGCACATGCTACCAAATAGTTTTACAGTATTTGAAAAAATAAAATCACTGGTTAAAGATAGCGCATGAACGTCTGTTCAAGTACTCGATTACTGATGCCCATCCCTAGTCTTAAAGGGATGATTTGGGATTATGGCAATGAGGCCCTTTATCTACTTCCCCAGACTCAGATGAACTTGTGGATACCATTTTTAGGTCTCTGCATGCAGTTTGAAGGAAAATGCTAACTAGTGTTAGCTCAATGTCTGGAAGTCTATGGGTATCTGCTAGCAGTCATTGCACCAACGCTAGTTAACATTGGCTCACAAAACTACCTCCAACTTCCTTCCTGCTGGACACAGAGCCATAAAAATGGTATCCCCAAGTTCATCTTACTCTAGGGAAGTAGATAAAGGGCCTCATTGACAAAATCCCATAGTATCCCTTTAAGCATTCGATGTGGCACAGTGTGGAAATTATATTAAAAGTGCAGGAAATGCAGAAAATAATTATCACACTCAACTGAACGACTTGATTAGTGTAGTATTAGCTAGCTACATAGTTGTCTTTGCTGTCTTCGTATCCAAGATAATTGTGTAGTTTAGAGTGTGTAGTCTTAGAGTGATTATCTTAATTTACCGAGGTTAGCTAGCCAGCTATTTTGTCGTCCTTAACGTAGGAGACACTCCTAGCTAGCCAACAGCCAGCCAACGTCTACTGAATAGAACTTTCGCATTCCGGTCGCATTCCGCTTCGCTCCACAGGTAGTATCACATTTTCATTTCATTTCATTACAGTCCCAACGGTGTGATTTGTTTGATCGTAGCTAGCTACAAAGCTAGCTACATAGCCGTCTTTGTTTCAAAGATAATTGTGTAGTCTAGAGCGATTTTCTAGGTTAGCTAGCCAGCTATTGTCGTTCTCCTAACGCAACGTAACGTAACCAACACTGCTAGCTAGCCAGCTAGCCCCCGAATAGCAGCATTGTAGAAACTTCACACTCAACGGAACGACGTGATTAGGGTAGTGTCAACAACGCAGCTAGCCTACCTCAGCAGTACTGTATCATTTTAATCATTTTAGTCAATTAGATTCTTGCTACGTAAGCTTAACTTCCTGAACATTCGAGACGTGTAGTCCACTTGTCATTCCAATCTCCTCTGCATTAGCGTAGCCTCTTCTCTAGCCTGTCAACTATGTGTCTGTCTATCCCTGTTCTCTCCTCTCTGCACAGACCATACAAACGCTCCACACCGCATGGCCGCGGCCACCCTAATCTGGTGGTCCCAGCGCGCACGACCCACGTGGAGTTCCAGGTCTCCGGTAGCCTCTGGAACTGCCGATCTGCGGCCAACAAGGCAGAGTTCATCTCAGCCTATGCCTCCCTCCAGTCCCTCGACTTCTTGGCACTGACGGAAACATGGATCACCACAGACAACACCGCTACTCCTACTGCTCTCTCTTCGTCCGCCCACGTGCTCTCGCATACCCCGAGAGCTTCTGGTCAGCGGGGTGGTGGCACCGGGATCCTCATCTCTCCCAAGTGGTCATTCTCTCTTTCTCCCCTTACCCATCTGTCTATCGCCTCCTTTGAATTCCATGCTATCACAGTTACCAGCCCTTTCAAGCTTAACATCCTTATCATTTATCGCCCTCCAGGTTCCCTCGGAGAGTTCATCAATGAGCTTGATGCCTTGATAAGCTCCTTTCCTGAGGACGGCTCACCTCTCACAGTTCTGGGCGACTTTAACCTCCCCACGTCTACCTTTGACTCATTCCTCTCTGCCTCCTTCTTTCCACTCCTCTCCTCTTTTGACCTCACCCTCTCACCTTCCCCCCCTACTCACAAGGCAGGAAATACGCTCGACCTCATCTTTACTAGATGCTGTTCTTCCACTAACCTCATTGCAACTCCCCTCCAAGTCTCCGACCACTACCTTGTATCCTTTTCCCTCTCGCTCTCATCCAACACTTCCCACACTGCCCCTACTCGGATGGTATCGCGCCGTCCCAACCTTCGCTCTCTCTCCCCCGCTACTCTCTCCTCTTCCATCCTATCATCTCTTCCCTCTGCTCAAACCTTCTCCAACCTATCTCCTGATTCTGCCTCCTCAACCCTCCTCTCCTCCCTTTCTGCATCCTTTGACTCTATGTCCCCTATCCTCCAGGCCGGCTCGGTCCTCCCATCCCGCTCCGTGGCTCGACGACTCATTGCGAGCTCACAGAACAGGGCTCCGGGCAGCCGAGCGGAAATGGAGGAAAACTCGCCTCCCTGCGGACCTGGCATCCTTTCACTCCCTCCTCTCTACATTTTCCTCTTCTGTCGCTGCTGCTAAAGCCACTTTCTACCACTCTAAATTCCAAGCATCTGCCTCTAACCCTAGGAAGCTCTTTGCCACCTTCTCCTCCCTCTTGAATCCTCCTCCCCCTCCCCCCTCCTCCCTCTCTGCAGATGACTTCGTCAACCATTTTGAAAAGAAGGTCGACGACATCCGATCCTCGTTTGCTAAGTCAAACGACACCGCTGGTTCTGCTCACACTGCCCTACCCTGTGCTCTGACCTCTTTCTCCCCTCTCTCTCCAGATGACATCTCGCGTCTTGTGACGGCCGGCCGCCCAACAACCTGCCCGCTTGACCCTATCCCCTCCTCTCTTCTCCAGACCATCTCCGGTGACCTTCTCCCTTACCTCACCTCGCTCATCAACTCATCCCTGACCGCTGGCTACGTCCCTCCCGTCTTCAAGAGAGCGAGAGTTGCACCCCTTCTGAAAAAACCTACACTCGATCCCTCCGATGTCAACAACTACAGACCAGTATCCCTTCTTTCTTTTCTCTCCAAAACTCTTGAACGTGCCGTCCTTGGCCAGCTCTCCCGCTATCTCTCTCAGAATGACCTTCTTGATCCAAATCAGTCAGGTTTCAAGACTAGTCATTCAACTGAGACTGCTCTTCTCTGTATCACGGAGGCACTCCGCACTGCTAAAGCTAACTCTCTCTCCTCTGCTCTCATCCTTCTAGACCTATCGGCTGCCTTCGATACTGTGAACCATCAGATCCTCCTCTCCACCCTCTCCGAGTTGGGCATCTCCGGCGCGGCCCATGCTTGGATTGCGTCCTACCTGACAGGTCGCTCCTACCAGGTGGCGTGGCGAGAATCTGTCTCCTCACCACGCGCTCTCACCACTGGTGTCCCCAGGGCTCTGTTCTAGGCCCTCTCCTATTCTCGCTATACACCAAGTCACTTGGCTCTGTCATAACCTCACATGGTCTCTCCTATCATTGCTATGCAGACGACACACAATTAATCTTCTCCTTTCCCCCTCTGATGACCAGGTGGCGAATCGCATCTCTGCATGTCTGGCAGACATATCAGTGTGGATGACGGATCACCACCTCAAGCTGAACCTCGGCAAGACGGAGCTGCTCTTCCTCCCGGGGAAGGACTGCCCGTTCCATGATCTCGCCATCACGGTTGACAACTCCATTGTGTCCTCCTCCCAGAGCGCTAAGAACCTTGGCGTGATCCTGGACAACACCCTGTCGTTCTCAACTAACATCAAGGCGGTGGCCCGTTCCTGTAGGTTCATGCTCTACAACATCCGCAGAGTACGACCCTGCCTCACACAGGAAACGGCGCAGGTCCTAATCCAGGCACTTGTCATCTCCCGTCTGGATTACTGCAACTCGCTGTTGGCTGGGCTCCCTGCCTGTGCCATTAAACCCCTACAACTCATCCAGAACGCCGCAGCCCGTCTGGTGTTCAACCTTCCCAAGTTCTCTCACGTCACCCCGCTCCTCCGCTCTCTCCACTGGCTTCCAGTTGAAGCTCGCATCCGCTACAAGACCATGGTGCTTGCCTACGGAGCTGTGAGGGGAACGGCACCTCAGTACCTCCAGGCTCTGATCAGGCCCTACACCCAAACAAGGGCACTGCGTTCATCCACCTCTGGCCTGCTCGCCTCCCTACCACTGAGGAAGTACAGTTCCCGCTCAGCCCAGTCAAAACTGTTCGCTGCTCTGGCCCCCCAATGGTGGAACAAACTCCCTCACGACACCAGGACAGCGGAGTCAATCACCACCTTCCGGAGACACCTGAAACCCCACCTCTTTAAGGAATACCTAGGATAGGATAAAGTAATCCTTCTCACCCTCCCCCCCCCTTAAAAGACCTAGATGCACTATTGTAAAGTGGCTGTTCCACTGGATGTCATAAGGTGAAAGCACCAATTTGTAAGTCGCTCTGGATAAGAGCGTCTGCTAAATGACTTAAATGTAAATAATTGCTTGGAGTTGGATTGAACAGTATAAATGGAAAATCACTTTTAAATGTCAACTCGGCAAAAAAAGAAAAGTCCCCTTTTCAGGACCCTGTCTTTCAAAGATTATTCGTAAAAATCCAAATAACTTCACAGATCTTCATTGTAAAGGGTTTAAACACTGTTTCCCATGCTTGTTCAATGAACTATAAACAATTAATGAAAATGCACCTGTGGAATGGTCATTAAGAAACTAACAGCTTACAGACGGTAGGCAATTAAGGTCACAGTTATGAAAACGTAGGACACTAAAGAGGCCTTTCTACTGACTGAAAAACACCAAAAGAAAGATGCCCAGGGTCCCTGCTCATCTGCGTGAACATGCCTTAGGCATACTGCAAGGAGGCATGAGGACTGCAGATGTGCCCAGGGCAATAAATTGCAATGTCCGTACAGCGAGGCGCCTAAGACGACGCTACAGGGAGACAGGACGGACAGCTGATCGTCCTCGCAGTGGCAGATCACATGTAACAACACCTGCACAGGATCGGTACATCCGAACATCACACCTGCAGGACAGGTACAGGATGGCAACAACTGCCCGAGTTACACCAGGAACGCACATTCCCTCCATCAGTGCTCAGACTGTCCGTAATAGGCTGAGAGAGGCTGGACTGAGGGCTTGTAGGCCTGTTGTAAGGCAGGTCCGCACCAGACATCACCGGCAATAATGTCGCCTATGGGCCCAAACCCACCGTTGCTGGACCAGACAGGTCTGGTAAAAAGTGCTCTTCACTGACGAGTCGCCGGTTTGTCTCACCAGGGGTGATGGTCGGATTCACGGTTATCGTTGAAGGAATGAGCGTTATACCGAGGCCTATACTCTGGAGCAGGATCGATTTGGAGGTGGAGGGTCCGTCATGGTCTGGGGCGGTGTGTCACTGCATCCTCGGACTGAGCTTGTTGTCATTGCAGGCAATCTCAACGCTGTGCGTTACAGGGAAGACATCCTCCTCCCTCATGTGGTACCCTTCCTGCAGGCTCATCCTGACAGGACCCTCCAGCATGACAATGCCACCAGCCATACTGCTCGTTCTGTGCGTGATTTCCTGCAAGACAGGAATGTCAGTGTTCTGACATGGCCAGTGAAGAGCCCGGATCTCAATCCCATTGAGCATGTCTGGGACGTGTTGGATCGGAGGGTGAGGGCTAGGGCCATTCCCCCCCCAGAAATGTCTGGGAACTTGCAGGTGCCTTGTTGGAAGAGTTGGGTAACATCTCACAGCAAGAACGGGCAAATCTGGTGCAGTCCGTGAAGAGGAGATGCACTGCAGTACTTAATGCAGCTAGATACTGACATATTTTTTATTTTGAACACCCCTTTGTTCAGGGACACACTATTCCATTTCTGTTAGTCACATGTCTGTGGAACTTGTTCAGTTTGTCTCAGTTCTTGAATCTTATGTTCATACAAATATTTACACATTAAATTTGCTGAAAATAAATGCAGTTGACAGTGAGAGGACATTTCTTTTTCTGCTGAGTTTGTGTTGCCACACTAGGGTCATGAACTACCCAGAAAGCATATTTTTAAATTGTATTTTTCAAAGACAAAATACAATCAAATACCATTATACCATCATTTATTCATTTTTATATTGTGATATAATATTTTGGCACCTAGCAAGAGGCTGTTTTGTAGCACACGTGATGGCAGAGTTTGCAAAACAAATACCCACTGGATTGATGGAAATAACCATAATATCATACTGCCAGGTATTCACAGGCTACTTTGTGTCAGTATTGTTAACTTGCTTGGTAGTGCCCTTTGCTTAGTGGTGTTGCAGACTCTGGGGCCTTTCAGAACAGGTGTATATATAAACTGAGATCATGTGACAGATCATGTGACACTTAAATCCTGCCCCCTACACTCAAGAAGTTTCGTTTTTGTCAAAAAAAAACGCACCCATTTGAAACGGCCTATTTCTCAGGCCCAGAAACTAGAATATGCATATAATTGTCAGATTAGGATAGAAAACACTCTAAAGTTTCCAAAACTGTCAAAATATTGTCTGTGCATGTTCATTACATGAAATCCAAATAAAAATCTATTTAAAATTACAGGTTGTAATGCAACAACTCCCGAGATTAGGCTGGTGTAACGATGTGATGTGAAATGGCTAGCTAGTTAGCGGGGTGCGCGCTAATAGCGTTTCAAACGTCACTCGCTCTGAGACTTGGAGTAGTTGTTCCCCTTGCTCTGCATGGGTAACGCTGCTTCCGAGGGTGGCTTTTGTCGTTGTGTTCCTGGTTTGAGCGAGCAGAGGTACAGAAGCTATACTATTACACTGGCAATACTAAAGTGCCTATAAGAACATCCAATAGTCAAAAGGTATATGAAATACAAATGGTAGAGAGAGAAATAGTCCTATAATAACTACAACCTAAAACTTCTTACCTGGGTTTATTGAAGACTCATGTTAAAAGGAACCACCAGCTTTCATATGTTCTGAGCAAGGAACTTAAAAGTTAGCCTTCTTACATGGCATATATTGAACTTTTACTTTCTTCTCCACCACTTTGTTTTTACATTATTTAAACCAAATTGAACATGTTTCATTATTTATTTGAGGCTAAATTGATTTTATTGATGTATTATATTAAGTTTAATTAAGTGTTCATTCAGTATTGTTGTAATTGTCATCTTACAACAACAACAAAAAAAATTCAAGTCAGATTAATCGGTATCTGATTTTTTTGTCCTCCAATAATTGGTATCGGCGTTGAAAAATCATAATCGGTCGACCCTCTAGTTGAGACTGGTGTTTTGCGGTTACTATTTAAATGAAGACGGCAGTTTGAGGACTTGTGAGGCATCGGTTTCTCAAACTAGACACCCTAATGCACTTGTCCTCTTGCTCAGTTGAGCACCGGGGCCTCCCACTCTTTCTATTCTGGTTAGGAACAGTCTGCCCTGTTCTGTGAAGGGAGTAGTACACAGGGTTGTACGAGATCTTCCGTTTATTGGCAATTTCTCACATGGAATAGCCTTCATTTCTCAGAACAAGAATAGACTGATGAGTTTCAAAAGTAAGTTTTGTTTCAGGCCATTTTGAGCCTGTAATCAAACCCACAAATGCTGACGCTCCAAATACTCAACTAGTCTAAAGAAGGCCAGTTTTATTGCTTCTTTAATCAGAACAGTTTTCAGCTGTGCTTACATAAATTTCAAAAGGGTTTTCTAATGATCAGTTAGCCTATTAAGATGATAAACTTGGATTAGCTAACAACATTCCATTGGAACATAGCAGTGATGGTTGCTGAGAATTGGCCTCTGTACACCTATGTAGATATTCAATTAAAAAACTGCTGTTTCCAACTACAATAGTCCTTTACAACATTAACAATGTCTGCACTGCATTTCTGATCAATTTGATGCATTTTTTATTTATTTTAAAATCACATTTCTTTCAAAAACAAGGTCATTTCTATGTGACCCCAAACTTTGAACAGTAGTGTGTGTGTGTGTGTGTGTATATATATTAGATATATTTTAAATAACAGTTCCCAAATGTGGCTAGTGAATTAAGCATGATGATGCCTTAACTTCTTACGGATCATTGGGATGCTAGTGTCTCACCTCGACAACATCCGGTGAAATTGCAGAGCGCGAAATTCAAATGACAGAAATCGTAATATTAAACATTCATGAAAATACAATTGTCATACATCATTTAAAAGCTTAACTTCTTGTTAATCCAGCCGCGTTGTCAGATTTCAAAAAGGCTTTACGGCGAAAGCACACCATGCGATTATCCGAGGACAGCGCCCGCACACAAAAGCATTACAAGTTTTCCAACCAAGCAGAGGCGTCGCGAAAGACAGAAATAGCGATAAAATAAATCACTTACCTCTGAAGATCATCTGGTTGCAATCACAAGGGTCCCAGTTACATAACAAATGGTCCTTTTGTTCGATAAAGTCCTTCTTTATATCCCCAAGAAATCAGTTTCATTGGCACGCTAGACTTTGTAATCCACCGGTTTCCCTCATTCAAAATGCATAAAAATGAATACCTAAGTTACCAATAAACTTCTTCCAAACATATCAAACAACGTTCCTAATCAATCCTCGGGTACCCTAATATGTAAATAAATTATCAAATTTAAGACGGAGAACACCGGAGACCATTACCGGAGATAAATAACCGAAGTACGCGCACTCAACGGAACACGCAACAAACACTACAGCCAAAATGGGAGCCACGTACTAAAACTACAAATTCTAGCTCATTTTTCAAAAAACGAGCCTGAAACTCTTTCTAAAAACGGTTGACTTATAGTGGAAGCCCTTGGAACTGCAATCTGGGAGGTCTTCCTTTTATGTTCCCATTGACAGGCGTAGTAGTAACCAAGGGTGAGCTGAAATAAAACTAAATCTGGATGGATTGTCCTCTGTTATACTCAGACATTATTTTAACAGTTTTCGAAACTTTAGAGTGTTTTCTATCCAATACTACCAATTATATGCATATCCTAGCTTCTGGGCCTAAGTAACAGGCAATTTACTTTGGGCACCTCATTCATCCAAATTTCTGAATACTGCTCCTTAGCCCGAAGAAGTGTAGAATGTCTCCATTCAGCTGGCGCCTAGCCGAGAACCGAAAGAGTGTGCTTGCACACTCCCTTAAAAAGACTGTAGCTTGGAAAATTAGAAAACAGCCGTTTGTCCATTTAGAGGCGCCGTAGCCAGTCCGAATTAATCGGAGAACAAAAAAACAAAACAAAATTGGTCATTAATTGACGTTTTTGCTTTGAAGATCTACGTCATATAATTTTACATCTAACTAAGATGTTTGGTACTTTGTTTCTCAAAATGTGCATGAAAATGAGTAGTCTCATTGAATGACAAACACTTTATTGAAGAATCCCTACTGTTGACCAATCACCGACAAATATACTCTGGCTACAGCCTTCAGCTTGCTTCTAGAAAAAAATAAATTGTTGCCCTAACAGTCAAAACAAAAAAAACAAAAAAAAATTACGGAAGTCCAAAACGAACAAAAACTACATAATATATGCACAAACTCTTCCAAACTGTTTTGGCTGGGAAGCATGCAGATGCCTTTACCCGCCAATGACAAAATCCAACCCTGTTTGTCGTGCACAGCATTGAGGTACCACATAGTGCGGGCAGCATTTTAGCCATATACTTTTGTGCTAGCTGTCTAGTCTGTTTTATAAATGTGCAACATTGAGCATAAAAATCCATTTATATAAGGAATTGGCATCTCGTTTTCATTCTGAGAAATAAGGCCAGTTGATTTTAACATCTAAACAAGTTATGGTGTTCAAACAGTTGGAGATGGACAGGAGGGTGTATTCATAATAATTCATAGTTCTACCTTGTTAGCAATCGTATAGATCCAAGTTGGCTAGACTTGAAATATAAAAAAGATTAGCTGGCTACTCACTAGCAGGTGTGCTTGAGATGGTTTATGAGACCTGTTTATATTATTTTCTTTAACGCCTGCTATAATACATTTTGTCATTATTCGTGAATGTGCATTACACATGGTTCTGGTTGAATTTGTAACAAAAAAGGGAATTTTCATAGACGGACTTGGAAGCCAGATCAGCAATTTGCACACAAAAAAATTGTTTATCAAATAAATGTGGGTTGAAGGCTTATATTCAGCTTTAGGTATAAATTTAGCAAGCCCCGAATTCATTAGATCATTCACGACTGTTTGAAATGCAGTGTCTTGACCTTTAAATTGTGCAACAATGCATATTTACAGAAAAGACGTTGAGCGAGAGAGAACTATCATGAATCGCCCATAGGATTTAAAAATAATAATAATAATAATAATAATTAAAAATCAGCTTTTTAGGCCATGTAGCCCAGCCTTAATACTACACAACAAGAATGAGGAAGTGATTTGCTGTTTGGGGCAAGTTTCTCCAAAACAAGTGAAACCACAAAAAAAGAAAAAAGGTGTCCGGTCTATACCATGCCATTGACATTTAAATGCATTTTTTCTGCCAGTCTCAATCCGAAAAATCTGTAACAGAATGACTGCAATTGAAGAAATCATAGTAGTCACAAGCCACAGTTGGGTCACCTGCTACTTACTGTCCTCCCTTCCACTATGTTCAGCTAAACACCTTTTTTCTGTCTGGTGGTCAACGCAAGAGTGTGAAAATTCTCTTTCTTTCTATTTATTTTTTATTTAATTTTACCCCTTTTTCTCCCCAATTTCATGGTATCCAATAGTTTTTTAGTAGCTACTATTTTGTCTCATTGCTACAACTCCCGTACGGGCTCGGGAGAGACGAAGGTTGAAAGTCATGCGTCGTCCGATACACAACCCAACCAAGCCCACTGCTTCTTAACACAGCGCGCATCCAACCCAGCCGCACCAATGTGTCGAAGGAAACACCGTGCACCTGGCAACCTTGGTTAGCATGCACTGCGCCCGCCCTGCCACAGGAGTCGCTGGTACGCGATGAGACAAGGATATCCCTGCCGGCCAAGCCCTCCCTAACCCGGACGACGCTAGGCCAATTGTGAGTCACCCCACGGACCTCCCGGTCGCGGCAGAGCCTGGGCGCGAACAAAGGGTCTCTGGTGGCACAGCTGGCGCTGCAGTACAGCACCCTTAACCACTGCGCCACCCGGGAGGCCCTGAAATTCTCTTTCTTTCAACCAGCATCCTCACCCACTGAACACCGGACATTCATGGATGTTGAAAAGTAGTTGAAATTTGTTAAGTCCGCCCTGGCCTTTATTTCAATGTCCACAGATGTAGATTTTTGGTCTGAACCAATAATAGTTCATGTTTCACAAGTTCGGACAGCATAGTACTGTGTCCAGAAGAGCAGTGGTTCTAGGACACTTGGGGGTACTTGGCCTATCCACAAGGGGTACTTGAGAAGACTTGAGAGACCATAAGCTTACTGGTAAAATGCACAGGAGTGGGCTTTCTGGGCAGAGAACAATTCAGTTGGTGGTAACAGTAACTGAAAAAGGTTGAGAACCATTGCAGTAGAGCACACTAAAGTAATGTACAGTGCAATATACTGTCTTGACTATACTCTACTGCACTGTACTCTATTGAGCTGTCCAAACAGGCATACATGATTGAATAAATTGTGTTTTTGTTAAAATAGCCTGGGTGTCAAATAATACCCAAATATGCAAAGGAGGATATTGCATATTGTACCTATTCAGGACACATCATCATAAAGAGAACGACATTCATATCCATAATTACGCATTTCTGTGTAGTACAGATAAGGGACCCATTGTCATTCTGTTACAGGGTGTTGATCCACTCAACTTACTGTAGTTGAATAACCAAAATAGATTTATTTTCTACCCCAAGGTGTCAAGTCACAGCAGACACCCCATTCTTTCTGCAGACATCTTTGAATCTTAATTTGGAGTAGATATTTAACAGAGCTTTTGGAAAACTTGGTCACAAACAGTCAGATTTTATCATTCTGTTACCAAACTCCACATCAGCATTGTTCCAAGTAAATGTGTTTTTGGAAAATGTTCAGTCTAAATTCCATGAATTTGCCCATATTCAAACCCCATAATGGTTAATGTGCCAGTTTCTAGTTGATCAGAAGAGCAAATATTGGCACAAGGTTTTTTGCCACATCTCTTTTTTGAATAAGATTTGCTTATCTGTTGAGTGAAATGAGCTTATTGGATACCTCATTTGAAAGTACTTAATCCATATTGGACATGATACCAGCAGTAAAAGCAACTAGAGGCTTTCAAGGCTAACAATATGAACCAAAGTTGCTCAATAACAAGAGATGGGAGTAAAAGGGCATGATTGTCCTATGCCCAATGTATTCAAAATGTGAATTCTTCCATTGAGTACAAGGTCACACAGACACACAAAGAAACCATAATATATATAGGTGCAAAAGTCAAAACTGATTAGCAAGGGGCTGGGCCACAAACCCTTTCAGGGCCAAACCGGAGCAGCCAACGTAACATTTACTTCACCAGGAAACACCCTAGGCGGGACAACTGGAGCTGTGAAAGTAAACACCTCTTAAGCAGAAAAGAACACTAAGGCAGTGTGGACAGGATGGGTGGGGTAAATCGCATCATGCTTGCCTGCTTGCTTTCAGCCCTAGCTATGCTTTAGACTGGAGGGTGAAAAAGTTTCCCAGTACAACAGGAGCCATGTCCCAGCATGGAAATGAGCCCGGAAGACAAAGCCCTCTCGGGCCATTGGCTCTCCGGAATCCAGCCACTGGCTAGCTGGAGCTCCTGTTTTAGCATGGGCAGACATGGCAGCCTCTGTGTCAGGAACCCTTTATAAACAATCAGTCCTCAAGGAGAGAAAACAGAACATGACAAACCAGCCTTTAAGGGCACACTACACCTGACCTGTATCTGTAATATGTGTCAGTAATACCGTGTTCAGAAATAACAGCAGTAAACTTCTTTTTAGTCTGCTAATGTTTCAGTAGGATATATTCTTGAACAGGCCAAAACATGGACAATTTAAGTCTTGCAAATAAACCCAACAGAGATACTGAGAGGAAGACATTGATAACCAGCCATTACATCCCTCAGTATCCAGGTTACGCCATGAGGCTTACTGCAGCGCCTCTCTGAAGCCAGAGGCTGATAAGGTATCTCAGCAGTCAGCCCTGTGGGTGCCAACAAATAGAACCACCACCCCTTCAAGCCATATCTGGAATAAGATTCACAAGAGAAGGCTGCCATTCACACACACACAGTCCTAACTGACCAATCACTACTGGGGTGTATTAATTACGGCGAATCTGTTTCTTAAATGGTGGCAAACAGGGAAGAACCTAACTAAATTTGTCAAATAGAAACGCTTGTTTTAGTTGCAAAACTTCTTTGGACTAATAATTACAGCCCTAAAGTAAGGAAAAGGACCAGGGGTCTGGACATATATCGCCTACTGCAAAAATACCTCATATGGCTGCAACATAAGGACAGCATTTACCAAATGTCATGCAATACAGATTTTGTAGATGGCCCCTGTCAACACAAGTTGCTGGGTAATGAATAAGAGCACTTGGGGGATTTTATCCAGTTAAAATGTTAGACATGACAAGCAGAGATCATCTTCAAAATACTGGAGTAGCCTAGCTAGTTAAACACAAACCTCAAGGATCACTCATTCTTCACAACAGCTACAGATGGTGGGAGAGAAATGCACACTGATGTGAGGCTCACAACAATCATTGTATTAGACAATTAGAGATCACATGATAAGCCTAATAAACATTTAGGCGCAGATGACTGGGACAATTCAAAACAGTCACCCCTCCACCCATTAAAACAGTGTAATGATGTGAATGTAACCAGCTAGCTAATAAAACTATTCTACAGGTAAAATAGTAATTTCCTTTACCCACAAAACTGCCTACAATGGGTGTTTTGGGCCATGCTTAATATGAGAACAGGCTCTGTTCTAAGCAAGACTCCCCTAGCTGGTATTGCATAAGGCCTAGCCCCTGGGTTAATCAGTTCTGTTTCAAGGTGATGAAATGTTCAGTCTCTGCTAGCATGCCTTCCATGTCCTTGCACGTAAGTTTGCAAGCAGCACTTGTGGTTAGATATTGTTCTGCTATTATCTTACTAACCATAATGTATTATCTATACTGAACAAAAACAACAATTCAATATTTTACTGAAAAACAGTTCATAAGTCAACTTAAATAAATGAATTAGGCCTAAATCTATGGATTTCATTTGACTGGGAATACAGATATGCAAAAAAGGTAGGAGCATGGATGATTAAACCAGTTAGTATCTGGTGTGACCACCATTTGCCTCATGCAGCGCGGCATCTTCGCATAGAGTTGATCAGCCGGTTGATTGTGACCTGTGGAGTGTTGTCCCACTCCTCTTCAATAGCTGTGCGAAGTTGCTGGATATTGGCAGGAACATGCGGTCGCACACGTTGATCCGGAGCGTCCCAAACATGCTCAATGGGTGACATGTCTGGTGAATATGCAGGTCATGGAAGAACTGGGACATTTTCAGCTTCCATGCGACGTGGGGCAGTGCATTATCATGCTGAAACATGAGGTGGCAGCGATGAATGGCATGAATGGGCCTCAGATCACTTCACGGTATCGCTGTGCATTCAAAATTGCCATTGATAAAATGCAATTGTGTTTGTCTGTAGCTTTTGTCTGCCCATACCCCCACCATGGGATACTCGGTTCACAGCATTGACATTAGCAAACCGCTCGCCCACACGATGACATACATGTGGTCTGTGTTTATGAGGCTGGTTGGAGAGCTTATGGTAGAGAAATTAACATTAAGCTCCCAGGCAACAGCTCTGGTGGACATTCCTGCAGTCAGAATGCCAGTTGCCCACGCCCTCAAAACATGAGATGTGTGAAAAAAACTGCATATTTTAGAGTGGCCTGCATATTTTAGAGTGGCCTTTTGTCCCCAACACAAGGTGCATCTTTATGTAATACATGTATCACTAACCACTTTAAACTATGCCACTTTTATGTTTACATACCCTACATTACTCATCTCATATGTATATACTGTACTCGATACCATCTACTGCATCTTGCCTATGCCGTTCGGTACCATCACTCATTCATATCTTTATGTGCATATTCTTTATCCCTTTACACTTGTGTGTATAAGGTAGCAGTTGTGGAATTGTTAGGTTAGATTACTCGTCGGTTACTACTGCATTGTCGGAACTAGAAGCACAAGCATTTCGCTACACTCGCATGAACATCTGCTAACCATGTGTGTGACAAATACAACTTAATTTGTAGTGAGCATGCCATTTAATCACCTTGATATGCCACACCTGTCTGGTGGATCACATCTTGGCAAAGAAGAAACGCAAATTAATTTTAGCAAATTTGAGAGAAAAAAGCTTTTTGTGCGTTTGGAACATTTCTGGGTTCTTTTGTTTCAACTCATGAAACAAGGAACCAAAACTTTGCATGTTGCGTTTAGATATTTGTTCAGTGTAACTTGCTAGCAACGTACATCAATGGTGGACACGATACTGACGGGAGGGCTTTGGTAAGGCCTTGCTTTGGATACCAACTGGTTAGTTACAAAGCCGTACTGTCATTATTTGACTAGGGGCGCACATGTTTGTGTGTAACGTTAATAATGAATAGTTAACCACTCCGGCTTTTCCAATGAAGCCTACCTTACTTTAGCCACAAACGAAGTACGCCATCTTTTTGGGTCAGGGCGTTCAGCTAGCTAGGTAGTTTGCTGTCCAAGGTAAACTAGCTAGCCAGCCAGCAATAAATAAATGAAGTGAATAACGTTACGTTAGCCAGTTCCATCTGTGTCAACGTGCTACAAATCATGACACTTGCGGGAAAACTTGTCTGGTCAGTGAGTGACGTCTCGATACGCACGGACATAGTTTTTATATTATAAAACAGGTGAAATACTGGAAACAAAATCATTTGTAGTTTACAAATAACGTTCCCAAAACTGCTACTAACCCAGGAGTACAGCACCTGAGAAGCCAATCCCAACAAAAAGGCCTCGCCTAGTCACCCAGCCCTGTCCTGAAATCTGACCCGCTCTTGCGTCCCGATTTTCCGGCAGTGCGTTGGGGCTAGTGCCAGGCCCAGATTACTGTTTCATCTAAGCACAGCCTTGCGTGACTAGCTCGTTTTAAAATAATAATCATGTATGAGAAAATGCAATGTACATACCCTGAGGTGTTTTAGTGCCGCAGTTTCCTAAATGTTGAAATTAAATGGAGAGTTCCCCAGAGCAGCACAACTCAACGCTGCCTGTGTATCTTGTTTCGCGGGGGCGGGTCGATGTGTCTCAGCACACAGCGTAAAATTCAACTAAGAGAGGACTGGAGATGAGGATATAGGAAAGGCAGGGCCTTCTTCTCTGATAGGGGTTTTGAAGCAACGTGGGTGTTTAAAATGTGGGCCCCTCCCTTGCCCCGCTCCAAGTTAATAATAGACACTTAGAAAATATAGAAATGTTTTATTTAAATATTACAGATTAACATTGAGAAAACAAATACTACATATCTAACAACGTCATTGAATATCATTATAGAAGATATAGTCAAACAGCATCACTCATAAGTCCACAAGCTCCCTTAAAATTCCTCTCTCCTCACCCTTTGACATCCCTTTCCCCATCCGACTCATTCTTCCTCTGTCTCCATGGACACAGGCTCTCCTATGACCTGCAGCTCTGCTTCATAGTGTCTCTTCAGGCCCTTCAGATAGATGCGTAGGCTGTCAGGGTCCAGCCTGGAGTTCCTGGCTGTCTGCAGGAGCCGAGTGGCCAGGTGGTACACTGCTCTCTGCCGTTGCGTTTCCGGATCACTGTGGTGCTTGGCCTGAGTTAGGGTTGGAGGAAGACGACAGGTTGACGGACCATCAGGGACTAGAGAATAAGATGATGGATAGTAAGTTAGATCTAAATAATGATACTGGAAAGCATACCAAAAGCATGGCCTACTGGAAAAGCATACCAAGAGCTGTTGGCTGACTTTAGAGCTAATCGCCTTTGCTTCTTGGATTATGGTTGAAGGCAGTGCAGTCATCTCCGCAGCCCTCAGACCTGAACGTTGAACATTACAGTACGTACACCTTATACAATTAAGGTGAATGATTGAGATGGGACAATGTTAAGTGTCTGATTGTATTTCCTTACCGTAGTTTCTTTCCTCAGAGCTTCCACGGCTCAGCAGGAAGGTATAGATGACACGCTCTGTACCCGTGTCACCAGTGCGGGTGTGCTGAACCTCCATGTGCTGGTTTTCCACATTGGGGTACAATGTCTCCAACTCACATAGTTCCAGGAAGTGTGTGGCGAACAGCGTGAACGCCTGGGACCAGCAGGTAAACAGCTGAGCACACATTTATCTTATGATAGATTGTGAACTGAGCAGGAAGTCAAAGAAAAGAAAGGCCTCCATGATTCATACACAAAAATACAATTAATCACATATTGTTTCAGACAGGAGAGAGGCACTGTGCTGGTTGGCCACACCGTACCTACCCTGAGGCTAAGGAGGAATTCGCAGACAGAGTGACAGATGCCGACACCCTCCTCAGCACTAGTACCACGCCCAAGCTCGTCTATGATAATGAGAGACCTATCACTCACATTATGGATTAAATATGAGACCTTGGGAGTACAAAGAAATGAATCAGAATTACTTTGCGGTATTTCGAAAATACATACAAAACCACTAAGTGGCAAATATCTATGGGAAATGTACCTCCTTCATTTCCACCATAAAGGTTGAGGAGTTGGTCTCAAAGTCGTCATCCACCCCGATTCTGGTGAAAATCTGGTCAGCAATGCGGAAGGAGGCATACTCAGCAGGGACAAAGGAGCCTAGATCAGATTCATTATATAAGTAGCCTGTGAGTAAGCCTGTTGAATGGTTACAACACTGAAAATTAAGTTAATTATATAACTACATTCCATTTTAAATTAATTTAGTAGTTTCCCACCTATCTGAGCCATGATCTGGCACAGCGCCACCTGTTTGAGGTAGGTGGACTTGCCGCTCATGTTGGGCCCAGTGATGATGACAAAGTTGCTGCCCTCAGAGATGTAGCTGTTGTTGGACACGGGCTGCTGGCCAACGATGCGCTCCAGAATGGGGTGACGACCCTGCTTGATGGCCAGTGTGTCTGTGAACTCAGGACGCACTGCAGGCACAGAGAAGGAAAACAACTTTAGGAAGAACACAATACAAATTCATAATTACATGGTTAGTAAATAAATGTTTTACTCAGTGTTGAATTGCTGTGGATGACATTCAGTTGGGTTTGTTATTTTATCACACATTTTATGAGAAAATTCAAAACACTTCTAGCATGCAGACGAAACAGACATCTACAGTAGTCGTGTCATGCAGAAAGATTGGTCTGGTCAAATACAGTAATGGTTTCTTGACCAGGGTAATCTGAGAGTGAGATGACAGACAGAGAAGGCCGACAGTCAGCACGTGTCCCTCCAGAGATCTTGTTTCAGACAGCTGTGGGCCATTGGTCACCACCCACATGGTTATGGGAGCTGCTGCCCAGACAACTTAAGCTAGCAGGGCAACCAATGTTAAATAGAGAGCAGATCACAGCAGCCTCTTCGTCACTTATAGAAGAGAACAGAGGGTGCTGCTGCTGACACACTATTTACTCATGCTGCTATGAGAGATGGATGAGTGGGTGGGTTTCTTCAGATACTGTCTAGACTCAGAGCGAGGTCAAACCACTCCAGGGATAGCTTGAATCTGACTGAATTTGAGCAACACATTTTTTGCAGATATGTAGGCAGGAAATTAATAATTGATTTACATTTAACTTTCCTGCTTGATTTACCATAGTCTGAGATGGTGCATGCATTGGCTAGTGACAGCAGCATGTCTAGCATGGACACAGCATCGGACAGTTTGTAAAGACAGTGGATATGCTCATGAACTGTATTCAGCAGCTGACACACCACCCTGGAAAGAGATAGGTGGAAACAGGACAAAATTATCTACAATGCCAAACGCAATAGCCCCATCTACTGGGTAAACAATATTAAGTCAATCCAACTTCCCTCAAATACATTTTATGACACATGATCATAACAGAAATAAAGGGTAGGTTTGACAGACAGATCAAAGCAAAGAATACATATTTTTATGTACACATTATACACTGAAAATGTAGCCTGATAATTGTGAGACTGAAGCTGCTCTTTACTCACACATAGGACATGTGAAATATTTCCCTCAGGGCCTCATCACAGCGATCATTCATCTTCATCAGGTCTGCTGTGGTGAAGCTGTAGTTGTTCTTGTGCTTCGTCACCTGAGGAAAGTGTGAATAAAAACACAGCAAGAATATGAAAATATATTACTATGGAGAATTCCTGAACAAGTTTTAGTGTAATATAGAGCCAAAGCAATTGACAGGTACAACAATTTTAAACCATGAACATGAAGCTATATGACACTTTGTAATGGGTTCTCACTTAAAGCTCTGTATACCCCATTCACCATTGCCACAGTCCAGCATTGTCAGGTACAGAGGTGTTCATCAAATAAGTTATTACCTTGATGAAGTCAGCTGGGAGTACCCCATCAGGTAAAGCTACCCCCTCCAGTTTCATCTGGATGAAGAAGCCTCGAGCTGTGCTGAAGCTGGTGCGTATCGGCAAGCCATACTTCTCCCCCACCTGGTCAACCAGCCCTGTGCATCAACATGGGTCATTATGTAATTCCCACCAGGAAAGATTGACTGTAGGCTACACATAACACATCAAAGTGTTTGAAATCAATTAGGCATAATCCGATAAGAGATTATACATTTGCATATCCCTTTAAGACATCATAACCATCTAGTGAACACCTGCAATGTCATCCACAATCTCAGTGTAGGCTCGCCGGGCAATGTCCAGGAACTCGTTGATGTTGGGGCGCACAGCGTAGCACTTCTGTGTGCGCATGTTGAGGCTCCCCTTCATGTAGCTGGTGTCATCATTAATCACTGACTTGATCTGCTCCAGGATCATGTCAAACCTGAGAACATAACAGGATCAATGGAGGCAATGTGCCTGAGAGGTGTTCTATCGAGAGGCTTGTTAATGGAAAACCCAATCCCTTTAGTGATTATGTACCTGTTGTCCTCCAGTGAGCTGCTGTAAGCCTTCAGCAGAGCAGTGTTACAGTTCTTCAGCACCATCTGTTTACACAATACTGGTAATAAAAAGGCACATGGTACAACAGTAATGATTTTGAATATATTATAAGGACACCGAGCACTTACCCTCAGTGGTGGTACCAACTCCAGAGTATGCTTCAGCTGAATCACATGTGTAATCTTTGACTCTGCAACTTGAACCTTCATTGAGAAGAAAATTGACAGATTCTAACATTCCTCTCACTGTTCCATCATTATGGCTCTGACAACTCTTATCTTCAGGAAACCATTTTTTAAAAATCTATATGTACCGTTTCCTGCTTGGGGATCTGGACAAGAACAGAGAGCAGTTGGTCTATATCCAGAAAATGTCCAATGGCTGCAGTCACAGTAGAAATGAGCAAAGGAAATACACAAGTTCACACTAATCTGTACAGAACTGTCAATCAATATTGAAAACCTATCACTGTAATATAAGGTAATGCAGTTAGTAGCTGTTACTAACCATTCTTTAAGCCAAAGAAGAGCTCCTCATCCTGTAACAGCTCTTGAATGGTGTCTAGACGTATGTTTATGGTATCGACATCCAGCAAGGGCTCTAGAATGTTAGAGCGCAGCCTCCTTCCCCCACCAGGGGTTTTGGTGTAGTTCAGAACCCCTAACAGGGTATGTTCACTCCTGCACACACACACACTAGACGTCACATACTCTCTTGATGTATTGACCATGTTTGAAATACTGATAAGTGAGACAGTTTCACATCCTTCTGCCAAGCCACCATACCTGTGGTCCCTGTTGTTGACAACCAGCTCCAGGTTAGTGGCAGACGCTGAGTCGATCATGGCAGTATGCTCACTCCCTTTGAAGCTTACTTTCAGTGACTTTGGTGCATAAATGGAGTTCTGAATGAACTCAAAGTATTTCAGTAAAGCAGCCGCAGCTGCCAGGCAATAGTATCTGGGGATGAACACTGCAGTTTACTGGACGGGTTATTCTGCCTGATTGATTATTATGAAGTGACAGACTATTATTGTTGTGCTCTCTGAGCCCAGTGACATACTTAGCTTGCACCTCCATAATAACAGTGCTGTACTCTGGTGCAGACAGTTGCTGGATGTATTCCAGCCCTTTTCTCTCATTGAAGTACTTTCTCTGGATTGCAGTGAAAGCTACTGACTGAAACATAAAGAAGGTTAGGCAACAAATAACACATAAGACAAAGTCTCACTTCAGCAGTATAGACAGACCACCTTGACTCAGCACCTGAAAGTTTTCTGTGATTAGGCTGTATAGCTTGGTCCCTTTGCCTTTCTCACTGGCAGTGTCTGGCATCAGTATCTCGAGTGGCACCAGGATGTGAAGCTTGGTGATAACCTGGTAGTGGATCAGAGAAGTTTAACGCTCATTTAGTACACTGAGATAACCATGCACTTAGCTAGGCTGCACGGAGATGGATTTGCCTGTCTCTCCCTGTTCTGAGATACTGAAGACAGTAAACCAATTCAGCCAGTTTGTTTATTATGGTCTACCTTGGCATAGGTCCCAGTGTCTGCAAACTGATAGAGGACCAGCTCTGGGCATTTCAGGTTGATACTGGCCATGCCAATCTCCCCCCTGGCCAACCCACGCCCTTCTACCACCGCCACAATCACAGAGGCAGCAGTGGTCGATGTCACAGAGGAGCAGCTAGTGGTCACTGCAGGGATGGAGAGAGCGGAATAATTAAACTCTCAAACTGAGACAGCCCAGTGAAAAACAACTCAGTTGCGTGTGTCTTTATGGCTTTTACCAGAGGGTTCAGTCTGTGGCGTCCATGCAGGGTGTATGCCTAGAGCCCCAGCTAAGCCTGGGGTCCTCCCAAGTCTGGGGGTCCCCCCCATGAGTCTGGGGGTCCCACAGAATGAGGAGCCACTGGATGGTGGGACAGATGAACTTGTCCTTCCCCCTCTGAAGCTGTGAATCACTTGACCAGAGTCAAAGAAAGAGGCCATCAACTTGTAGACTACAACTCAATCTAAATAAGCCTGCCTGGCTAAGTGCTTTGTAGCCTAGATAATAAAACATATGAACATGTGTATAAGCCTTATTTAGAGAATTTGGCAGTCCTTAACTTTGCCAACATGATTTCCATTTCATCAGAATCGTTAGCTTTGCTATCTAGCATGCTTGTTTACATAGCTAACGTTAAATAACTTCTGCAGACCTACCTCTTGTGAGCAGCCCTGCAGATGTTGATCCACGACCGAGTGACACAGGCCCACTTTGTCCGCCTCGATGATCCAAAGGTGACAGCACCGAGCTTCTTCCGGAGTCCGTGGTGTTGCCAGGTGTCAACTCCTCTGTGCTACTTCGAAGCATTTAAAGAGTTTTGATGGTGATTCGGCACAGAAATTTAGAGAAATTATAATAAATGTAGGACACGTCAGTTTGTTAACCTCAAGGAAGCGCTCGTGTATAACTTTCCCGCCACGTCAGGTGAATGGGCGCGAGTCAGCTAACTTATTCAGCGCACGAGCGTAATACCAGGCACAGTTCACACACACACACTAAGCTGCATTTGTAATTGTAAAGCAAACATTAATGGTGCTTCCACAACAACTGGGATCTTGGGGAAAAAACCTAGGTCAAATCATCTTGCCATTGATACTCAGGTCGGAAAGTCGGGAGTTCCCCGTTCATGCCTTTTCAGAATATTTTCCCCAGTCGGAACTAGTTTATTTCCGAGTTTCCAGCTGTATTAAACGCACTGAAGTCGGAGAAGACCGAGTTCCCAGTTGATATGAACGCAGCAGTAGACCAGCCCCGGCTGCTATATCACATTGGTATTTACGGGAGAGCAACCCCCTTAAATAGACCGGAAAAGACTATTTTTTCCTAATGGTAAACGGCCTGAGTTACCTATCTTCATTTATCCACCATCTTCGGTAGCATTTCGCCAGGTTGGTTGTGCTACACGTCTAGGTGGGTGTAGATTAAGTGGCGAAGAGTTCACAACACCAGAGAACAAGATATCGGAACAAACAGAACAATATACATATTTTGTTTGTTTTAAAGGATGGACCCCAACATTATGTGATTGCGTTTAGAGGGTAGAGCACTAATATTGGAAGACCTCATCTAAAAATTCTTCCTATTATATACAGTACATTCAGAAAGTATTCAGATCCCTTGACTTTTTCCACATATTGTTACGTTAGAGCCTTATTCTAAAATATTTGTTCTCCTCTCATAATCTACACAAAATAATCCATAATGAAAAAGCAAAACAATTTTTTTGTATTTTGTTTTATAAAATATAAACGGATTACATATTTACAAAAGTATTCAGACCCCTTACTCAGGACTTTGTTGAATCACCTTTGGCAGCGATTACAGCCTCGAGTCTTCTAGGGTATGATGCTACAAATCAAATCAAAGTTAATTTGTCACGTGCGCCGAATGCTTACTTACGGGCTCTAACCAACATTGGAAAAAAGACGGTGGAAAATAACAGTAGCTAGGCTATATACAGGCACTGGTTAGTCGGGCTGATTGAGGTAGTATGTACATGTAGATGGTGGTTAAAGTGACTATGCATATATGATGAACAGAGAGTAGCAGTAGCGTAAAAGAGGGGTTGGCAGGTGGCGGGTGGCTGGACACAGTGCAGATAGCCCAGTTAGCCAATGTGCAGTGGCACTGGTTGGTCAGGCCAATTGAGGTAGTATGTACATGAATGTATAGTTAAAGTGACCATGCATATATGATAAACAGAGAGTAGCAGCAGCATAAAAGACGGGTTGTAGCCATTTGATTACCTGTTCAGGAGTCTTATGGCTTGGGGGTAAAAACTGTTGAGAAGCCTTTTAGTCCTAGACTTGACACTCCAGTATCACTTGCCATGCGATAGTAGAGAGAATAGTCTGTGACTGGGGTGGCTGGGGTCTTTGGAGGCCGAGCAATTGCCATACTAGGCAGTGATGCAACATGCTCTCGATGTTGCAGCTGTAGAACCTTTTGAGGATCTGAGGACCCATGCCAAATCCTTTTAGTTTCCTGAGGGGGAATAGGCTTTGTTGTACCCTCTACACGACTGTCTTGGTGTGTTTGGACCATTCTAGTTTGTTGGTGATGTGGACACCAAGGAACTTGAAGCTCCCAACCTGCTCCACTACAGCCCCGTCGATGAGAATGGGGGTGTGCTCGGTCTCCATTTCCTGTACTGCACAATCATCTCCTTAGTGTTGGTTACTTTGAGGGATAGGTTGTTATTCTGGCACCACCCAGTCAGGTCTCTGACCTCCTCCCTATAGGCTGTCTCATCATTGTCGGTGATCAGGCCACTGTTGTGTTGTATGCAAACTTAGTGATGGTGTTGGGGTCATGCCTGGCCATGCAGTCATGAGTGAACAGGGAGTACAGGAGGGGACTGAGCACGCACCCCTGAGGGGCTCCAATGTTGAGGATCAGCATGGCAGATGTGTTGCTACCTACCCTCACCATCTGGGGGCGGCACGTCAGGAAGTCCAGGATCCAGTTGCAGAGGGAGGTGTTTAGTCCCAGGATCCTTAGCTTAGTGATGAGCTTTGAGGATACTCTGGTGTTGAACGCTGAGCTGTAGTCAATGAATACCATTCTCACGTAAGTGTTCCTTTTGTCCAGGTGGGAAAGGGCAGTGTTGAGTGCAATAGAGATTGCATCATCTGTGGATCTGTTTGGGCAGTATGCAAATTGGAGTGTGTCTAGGATTTCTGTGATAATGGTGTTGATGTGAGCCATTACCAGCCTTTCAAAGCACTTCATGGCTACGGATGTGAGTGCTACGGGTCTGTAGTCATTTAGGCAGGTTGCCTTCGTGTTCTTGGGCACAAGGACTATGGTGGTCTGCTTGAAACATGTTGGTATTACAGACTCGGTCAGGGGAATTTATATGTTTAAGGTAATGACTAAACAATTCCACCCTAAAACTTAATTATTAGATTATGTGTAACGATCGTCATATGAAGGAGTGGACCAAAACGCAGCGTGGTAAGTGTTCATGATCAATTTAATACTCAAAACACTCAAACAAAATAACAAAGAGGGATAACCAAAACAGTCCTGTCAGGTGCAGACACTATACAGAAAACAACTACCCACAAAACCCAAACAAAAAAGAACAACTTATATATGATCCCCAATCAGACCAAGATAGACAGCTGCCTGTGATTGGGAACCACACCAACATAGAATTAAAGAAACTAGAATGCCTAGTCATACCCTGGCCTAACCAAAATAGAGAATAAAAACCTCTCTATGGCCAGGGCGTGACAGTACCTCCCCAAAAGGTGAGGACTCCGGCCGCAAAACCTGACTCTAAAGGGGAGGGTCCGGGTGGGCATCTCTTCACGGCGGCGGCTCTGGTGCGGGACGTAGACCCCAATCCACCCGCAGATCCCTCCACTTTGGTGGCGGCCCAGGTGCATGGACCTTCACTGGAGGAACTGGGCCGCAGATCATCGCCGGAGGAACCAGACCATCGATCATCGCTGCAGGCTCCGGACTGTCGCTGCAGGCTTCGGACTGGGGACCGTCGCTGCAGGCTCCGGACTGCGGACCGTCACTGCAGGCTCTGGGCTGGGGACCATCACTGCAGGCTCCGTGCCATGTATCATCGCTGGAGGCTTTGTGCCATGGATCATCACTGGAGGCTTTGTGCCATGGATCATCACTGGAGGCTTCGGGCCATGGATCATCACTGGAGGCTTCCTACGTGGAGCCGGAACAGGTCTCACCGGACTGAGGAGACGTACTGGCAGCCTAGTGAGTGGAGCTGCCACAACACGTCCTGGCTGGATACCCACTCTAGCTCGGTGAGTGTGGAGAGCTGGCACAGGACGCACTGGGCTATGTCGGCGCACTGGAGGCAAAGTGCGTAGAGCCAGCGCAGGACACACTGGACCGTGGAGGCGCACCGGAGGCCTGGAGCGTAGAGCTGGCATAACTCATCCTGGCTGGATACCTGGCAAGTGCGGGGAGCTGGAACAGGCCGCACTGGGCTTTGCTGGTGAACTGGGGACACCATGCGTAGAGCTGGCGCAGGATAACCTGGGCCAAAGAGACGCAACGGAGGCCAGGAACGCTGAGCCGGCACAATCCGTCCTGGCTGAATGCCCACTCTAGCACGGCCACTGCGGGGAGCTTGCAAAGAGCGCACCTGGCTGTCGATGCGCACTGAAGGCATGGTGCTCAGAACCGGATAGCACGGTGCTTGACTGGTCACTCGCTCCCCACGGTAAAAGAGGAGTTGGCTCAAGTCTGAACCCTGACTCTGCCACTCTCCCCGTGTCCCCCCCAAAAAAAAATATTTTGGGGCTGCCTCTCGTGCTTGCCTCGTTGCCGTGACTCCTGGTATCGCCGCCGTTCCTCCCTTGCTGATTCCGCCTGTTTCTATGGCAGGGTCTTGTCCCATAACCTCCTCCCATGTCCATGAGTCCTCCACTCACTCTTCTCCCGGGTCCAGGATCCCTATTCCTGCTGGCCATGCTGCTTGTTCCTTTGGTGGTGGGTAGTTCTGTAGCGATCGTCGTATGAAGGAGTGGACCAAAACGCAGCGTGGTAAGTGTTCATGATCAATTTAATACTCAAAACAATCGAACAAAATAACAAAGAGGGAAAACCGAAACAGTCCTGTCAGGTGCAGACACTAAACAGAAAACAACTACCCACAAAACCCAAATGAAAAAGGACAACTTATATATGATCCCCAATCAGAGACAACGATAGACAGCTGCCTCTGATTGGGAACCACACCAACATAGAAATAAAGAAACTAGAATTCCCACCCTAGTCACACCCTGGCCTAACCAAAATAGAGAATAAAAACCTCTCTATGGCCAGGGCGTGACATTATGTAACATATATAATGAATAATTAGACAAACGTCACTATTAGAAATGATTAGATTATGTAACATGTATAATGAATTAGAATGATAAACTTCAGTCTAATAAGGTTTGGTCGAGACAAGTAAAAACGTGTGTGTGTGTGACTAAGAAAATACAGAGAACAATTAAACTGTGTATGACCTGACCTGGTTAGAACTCTGAGAAACTTACGACGAGACAGGGAGTCCTGTCAGGGTTCCTCTAATCCCGGAAGGAGGGAACTGCCACCTTGGAAGTGATAAACGAGTGGTAAGAACTATGAGGAAAGATACATCCCACCTACTGTTTGTGTGTATGTATGTGCGTGTATTAGGTAGGGAGGGAGTGAGTTATAAAATGGCATGTCTTTGTATTATGGACTTTAGAACGTTCTCATGAATAAACTGTACGGACCTTTTGCATAAACGGAGTCTTTGCCTAATTATTATTAAACCCAGGGTCTTACAAACCTCGGGGATTGGTCAAAGCTTAAATAAGTGTTAGTTATTATCATTAGGATTGAAAATTCCCAATGATAATTCTGCCAGTTGGTCAGCACATGCCCGGAGCACACGTCCTGGTACTCCGTCTGGCCCCGCAGCCTTGTGAATGTTGACCTGTTTAAAAGTCTTACTCACGTCGGCTACGGAGAGTGTGATCACACAGTTGTCCGGAACAGCTGATGCTCCCATGCATGCCTCAGTGTTGCTTGCCTCGAAGCGAGCATAGAAGTGATTTAGCTCATCTGGTAGGCTCGTGTCATTGGGCAGCTTGCGGCTGTGCTTCCCTTTGTAGTCTGTAATAGTTTGCAAGCCCTGCCACATAAGACGAGTGTCGGAGCCGGTGTAGTATGATTCAATCTTAGCCATGTATTGACGCTTTGCCTGTTTGATGGTTCGTCGGAGGTTATAGCAGGATTTCTTATAAGCTTCCGGGCGGCAGCTCTACCCTTTAGCTCAGTGCGAATGTTGTCTGTAATCCATGGCTTCTGGTTGGGGTATGTACGTACAGTCACTTTGGGGATGACGTCCTCGATGCACTTATTGATAAAGCCAGTAACTGATGTGGTGTACTCCTCAATGCCATCAGAAGAATCCCGGAACATGTTTCAGTCTGTGATAGCAAAACAGTCCTGTAGTTTAGCATCTCCTTCACCTGACCTCTTTTTTTATAGAACGAGTCACTGGTGCATCCTGTTTTAATTTTTGCTTGTAAGCAGGAATCAGGAGGATAGAATTGTGGTCGGATTTACCAAATGGAGGGCGAGGGAGAGCTTTGTACGCATCTCTGTGTGTGGAGTACAGGTGATCTAGAATTGCTTTTCCTCTGGTTGCTCTTCTTTGCCGTAAGATACGGTTGCAGAAACATTATGTACGAAATAAGTTACAAATAACACACAAAAAAAACACATAATAGCACAATTGGTTGGGCACCCGTAAAACTGCTGCCATTTCTTCCGGCACCATTTTAACCACTACAAGCTAGGCACACCTGTATTTGGGGAGTTTCTCCCACTATTCTCTGCAGATCCCCTCAAGCTCTGTCAGATTGGATGGGGAGCGTTGCTGCACAGGTATTTTCAGGTCTCTCCAGAGATATTTTATCAGGTTAAAGTCCGGGCTCTGGCTGGGCCACTCAAGGATATTCAAGACTTGTCCTGAAGCCACTCCTGCGTTGTCTTGGCTGTATCCTTAGGGTCGTTGTCCTGTTGGAATGTGAACCTTTGCTCCAGACTGAGGTCCAGAGTGCTCGTAGCTGTGCAGCAACGCTCCCCATCCAACCTGACAGAGCTTAAGAGGATCTGCAGAGAAGAATGCCAAGCTTGTAGCATCATACCCTAGAAGACTCAAGCCTGTAATCGCTGCCAAAGGTGCTTCAACAAAGTACTGAGTAAACAGTGTTTCTTCACTTTCTGTGAGTTTCCTCACAGTCCCCACTGTTCCATTAGGTGTATTTATTTTTATTATATCTGATTCTACTGCTTGCATCAGTTACCTGATGTGGAATAGAGTTCCATGTAGCCATGGCTCTATGTCGTATTGGGCACCTACCATAGTCTGTTCTGGACTTGGGGATTGTGAAGAGACCTTTGGTGACATATCTTGTGGGGTATGCATGGGTGTCCGAGCTGCGTGTTAGTAGTTTAAACCTACACCTCGGTGCATTCAGCATGTCAACACTTCTTACAAAAACAAGTAGTGATGAAGTCAATCTTGCCTCCACTTTGAACCATTTGAGATTTACATGCATATTATTCATGTTATTAAAGGGCTCCTGAGTGGTGCAGTGATCTAAGGCACTGCATCTCAGTGCTAGAGGTGTCACTACAATCCCTGGTTTGATCCCTGGCTGTATCACAACCGGCTGTGATCGGGTGCACAATTGGCCCAGCGTCGTCCAGGTTAGGGGAGGGTTTGGCCGGGGTAGGCCAACATTGTAAAATAAGAATTTGTTCTTAGCTGACTTGTCTAGCTAAATAATAAAAATAATGTTAGCTCTGTGTACACTTAAGGGCCAGCCGTGCTGCCCTGTTCTGAGCCTTTTGTCATTTTCCGAGGGCCCTCTTTGTGGCACCTGACCACAAGACTGAACAATAGTTCAGGTGTGACAAAACTAGGGCCTGTAGGACCTGCCTTGTTGATAGTGTTGTTAAAAAGACAAGTGCTTTTTTTATGGACAGTCTTGTCTCCATCTTAGCTACTGTGTTTTTACATTGACAGTTTACAATCCTGAGTTACTCCAAGCAGTTTACTTCCCTCAACTTGCTCAATTTCCACATTATTTATTACAAGATTTAGGGGTTTAGTGAATGATTTATCACGAAAACAGTGGTTTTCATTTTTGAAATATTTAGGACTAATTTATTCCTTGCCACCCGTTCTGAAACTAACTGTAGCTCTTTGTTTAAGTGTTGCAGCGATTTCACTTGTTGACATGTATGGTGTTGAGTCATCCATATACATAGACACACTGGCTTTACTCATAGCTAGTGGCATGTCATTAGAAAAGATTGAAAAAAGTAAGTGGCCTAGACAGCTGCCTTGGGGAATTCCTGATAATACCTGGATTATGTTGGAGAGGCTTCCATTAAAGAACACCCTGTGTGTTCTGTTAGACAGGATACTCTTTAGCCACAATATAGCAGGGGGTGTAAATCCATAACACATGTGTTTTCCATCAGCAGACTATGATTGATAATGTCAAAAGCCACACTGAAGTCTAACAAAACAGCTCCCACAATATTTTTTATCATCAGTCTTTTCTGTAAGTGCTGTGCTTGTTGAATGTCCTTACGTATAAGTGTGCTGAAAGTCTGTTGTCAATTTGTTTACAGTAAAATAGCATTGTATCTGGTCAAACACAATGGTGTATAGCAGCTTTCCACAATAATGGGCTTTAAGTATGGCAGATGAACCTATATTACGTCAACAGTGTTTAACATGCAATCCTCTCTAAGCTTTACAGGAATGTGGTTCTAAATACAAACAGCAATACCTCCACTATTGGCTTTTCTGTTGATGTTCTAACCATGTATTGCTACCACTATATCATCAAAGGTAATATCTAAGTGAGTTTCAGAGATGGTCAGAATATGAATGTCATGTCTAACTAGCAATTGTTGATTTTATTGACCTTGTTTCTTAAGCTACATATGTTAATGTGGGCTATTTTTAGCACTTTTCTGCAATGCTTGATTGTTTTCATTGCTTTACTGGGAAGCTTAGCAGTAGACATGCTCATTTTATTTATGTTAGTGCATGGTGACCTGCACACAGTGGACTTCCTACTAGGGCACACCGCCTCAGTGCAAACAGTATCTCTGGTTCATAGGCACATGATTGCTGTGTTCAATAGCTGTAGGATTAGCAGAGGCATTTAGGACAGTTAGAGGGACATAAATTAGGTTACTTAAGTTGTGTCTTCCAACACACCTGGAGTAATGTACATTTGCTGAAGCATTATTACAACTCAGCAACATAATGGTAGGGATTAACTGAGTTGGGCTTGTGTCATTGTCTCAACGCAGCCTAATAATGCTGTGAAAGGATCCTGGAACCCAAATGATTTGGGTGGATCCCATTCTCCTTATAAAACAAGCTTTGTTTCCGAAAGCTATCAGAATTGTCAATAGATGTTACACCCACAGAGCTGCAATAGTCACGTAGCCAGTTATGGAGGTCTAAAAGTCTGCTGAAACGTTCAGTGCTATGATTTAGGGAGGGTACAGGGCCAGAAATGATGGGGCGTTTGTTGGTGTCAAGCAAAGACCCAATCAGTTCTTTAAAATCCATATTCAGCTTTTCTGAGCTACCCTTCATAATGTCATTGAATCCAACATTAACTATGATAGACTCAATTAGATTATGCAGATTTAAAATGTTTGGGAGCAGCTTATTGATGTCCTGTAAGTTTTTGCTCTAGAGACTGAGACATTTCTCACCATTAAACTACCCAATACATTTGCTGGAAGAGGAGATGGAAAGATCCGCCCATTCCTACTTCACACAATTTGTGGAAGCTTTCTCGGGCCCACAAGAAGCAGGATAGCGTATGCCCGCAGCTCCTAGCGAGAGGTCCAGACCTCCCACAGCAGGCAGTGCCCCGTCAGATCCAGAGAGAGGGAAAGGAGTCAGAGTCAGCGTATTTGGAGTCATGACAGACACAGGCAGTACCAGCGATGAAGGGACAGGTAGATCAGGCACCAGGGAGGCAAAGCTGTTCCTCATGTCAATCTGCTCTGGACCTCTCGCAGACACTCCAGTCTGCTTAGCAGAATGCCGCTGCCTTCGGTTTCCACGACTTGTGACCAGCACTGATTGGAAGAATCCTCTTGCTGTTCTTTGTCTACTCCACTACAAGATGGAGGAGGAGAAGCAGATTGAGACGACTTCCTTGCCAGGCAAGTTCCAGGGAACACAGGCCATTCGGATAAGGCCAGATGACAAGGTGACAGATGACAGATACATCCATCAAGCCCAAACGGCGTCCAGCCATGGGAGTTGGCATTTTCCCCATAAATTCATAAATAATGTACATTTGCTGATTACTAGATTCCATGCAAACAGATACCTGGGGAACAGACCCGGTGGATGGGAATGGTTCTACCCATGTCCTCTCCTGTGACCTGCTTCTATAATTAGCACCCATTGCCTGTCGTATGTCACAAACAGATGGGTCCACTAAACTAACACATGAGACCTGGAATGATTTTTATAGAAATGACCACAGCCACCTCCATTCCTGAGCACTAGGGGGCAATAGTTGCTCACAATGGAAAAGGGTGACAAGAGGTGCTGCTAGATATGAACATGCAATGGTATCATTACCTAATTCTACATTTAGTGTTAATGTTGGTTCAGAGGTTACATATAAGAAGCTAAAGTAGACATTCACCACAATTAATACAAATGAGCCACCATATAATTTACCATTTAATTTAGCTTTTGAGCAATTATACAAGTGGCCTGTTCTATGTCTTTGTTGTTCTATACTCTATACTATATTTCAGTGATCATGCATCACCAAGTACATCCAGCATATAGCCATCTTTCCTAAATGACCTCCATGCAGAGGGAATTCCTCACCAAGCCACAGATTAGTAGGAAGATTATAGCTCTTTTTCAAGCATAAACCATGAAGCACGCCCCAAACTCCCACAGGTATACATTGGCCCCAGGCAGCCTTTCATACTGATCTCTGCTTACACAGTGGGTCTGTAGTGTAGTGGGAAGGTTTGCCTCCAATGCCCTCTCTTCAGCTATATGGAGAGACTCAATATAATGTACAAATAGAGGTGGGTGGGGTTCAAACACCATGTTAAATACTTGCTAATAAATGACTTATATGAATCAAATTTAGCAGATGAATTATTGTTGATTAGGGAGTTTACCCTGGTAGTAATCAAACTCTACCAGTCATTGTCTGGGTCCAGTCAAGTGGTCCACTTAGCAATGATTCTAAAGAGGATTGAGAAAAACCTACTATCCTAAAACCTGCTTAAAGGACCATCTGTGATGTATACTATTCACTCCCCTGAGTTTGGGCTTGTGTTCCAAAGTTTAAAGTTTGACCTTTGTATTTATTTACAAAAACTTCTAATTTCAAATTCATTGGAATGTGAATTCAAACAGATTTGTTTTAATCTAAAGGAAGTCGGACAAAAGGGTCTGACAAAGAATAATTAGCTCCACATAATCCCATTTTGGATGATTAAACAGTGGACTTAGTTAGATAATCAAGGCTTTTGGCATGGATTATTATGTGTTCTTTAATTGCTGTACTGGGTTAACCACTTAAATGGCTCTCACACGCTCAGCAAAAAAACAGCTATTGTTGTCATCCCCCCAGCCACACACACACACACACACACACACACACACACACACACACACACACACACACACACACACACACACACACACACACACACACACACACACACACACACACACACACACACACACACACACACACACACACACACACACACACACACACACACACACACACACACACACACACACACAGACACACACACACACACACACGTACAGGGATGAAAGGGTACGTGTTAGTTGAATGAATCACAGACCACCACCCCCACCCTCAAATCCCTCAAGGCCTTCTTGGAGGATAATACAGGAAAAGGCAGGAGGGATGTAGCAATTTCACTGAGAGATTAATTGCCATTTGTTGCTTGTGCTATAAATAACCAGAACAGATCATTTGAGATAATTACTCCCAGTGGCTCTCTTTTCTCCGTCTTCTCCCTCTGTATGCTTTCCAAGTGCCACTGGACTGTAGGGCTTCTTATTCGTCCCCTCTTCTCCTTGGCCAGCATATGTTTAGCCTAATTACTTTGACACAGAGCTGGTATTGAGTCTCTCGCTTCCCTGGGTGGTGAGGACACGACATGAGAGGGATGGAGGAGAGGTTCAGTACATGGTATCATTGAGCAGCATTTCAGATGGTCTCTCAACTCTTCCGCCTGTTTCTCCTGCTATACAATGTTAAAACTTAAGCTCTCTTAAAATGTAAATTTTTTTATTTGTATTTTTATTGTAAAATAGATTTGCATGGGAGTGCAGAGTGAGTTATTAACGTCAGCTAGCTAGCATATAAACTGGCTAGCTAACATTACCACCCGCCAATGAATAATGGTGTTTGTTTCTCATATAAAAATTAATGACTGAACATAGAATGCATCTCTACGTATCCTACGAATAGAATATCAGAGTTCAGAGCGTAATATGTCATATCAGAATGAGTAATTCATCCAATAATATCACGTGTGACAGCTGTGAGCAGCCAGCCACATCCCCTAACGGCCTAACCAGCCATTAGTCTACTCAGCTGCTCTCCAGACCCGGCGCCAAGATAAAGTGACTAAGGGGGCAGTTGAAATCGGTGATGGGGCAACATTTGGGTGGGTTCTTATATCACGCTATACCACAATGAACAAAGTTCAAATGCTGAGACTTTGAGACCATTGATTGAGTGCTTTTGAAGTGACAGGTTGACGTGAAATCTGTAGCCTATCTCCTATGCGCTGTATCAGCACAATGGACAGCGCCCTAAACACTAAAGCAAGGCCGTTTTGGTCATGAATGTACAGTAGGCTACAAGATAGGCTCTTTGTAATAGGTGAATTACCCTATGTGAATGCAGCCGTACACACAGCTGTCTTCACAAAATAATGCAAACTAAATCTGAAAGTAGTAGTCTAGTTATTCATGCATGCAAACAATAATACTGAATAGCAGTTTGGCTTAGAATACCGACACAACTGTGAATGCAAACAGAACAAAACAGCGATACCAGGTGGTAGGCCTAGGAAACAAAATATCAGATCGATAAAGGCATGACACAATCTATATTTAGGCTAGTTACATTAACAGTAAACAAACGCAGTAAACAAAAGGTGAATGGAGATCCAAATATCCAAAACATAGCCTACTACAGCGAGATGCAGCATGAACAGCTCTCTTGCCAAACAAATAGGCCTATAGGCCGGTTTCAGAAAATCATGCAGCTCGTGAGAACAGCAACACGTTGTGATATGGCACACTACACTTCTGCGGATAAAACTTGACCCACGTAATCAATTAAGCAATGTCAGCCTACCACAAACATGTTTCCAGAGCATTGAGATTACATGTATTATGTACAGTGGCAAGAACAACTGTGTGAACCCTGGAATTACCTGGATTTCTGCTTAAATTGGTCATACAATTTGATCTGATCTTCATCTAAGTCACAACAATAGACAAACGCAGTCTGCTTAAACTAATAACACACAAACAATTATACGTTTTCATGTCTTTATTGAACACACTGTGTAAATATTCACAGTACAGGGTGGGAAAAGTATGTGATCCCTTGGATTTAATAACTGGTTGACCCTCCTTTGGAAGCAATAACCTCAACCAAGCGTTTTCTGTAGTTGCGGATCAGACCTGCACAACGGTCAGGAGGAATTTTGGACCATTCCTTTTTACAAAGCTGTTTCAGTTCAGCAATATTCTTGGGATGTCTGGTGTGAACCGCTCTCTTGAGACCTTTCCACTGCATCTCAATCGGGTTGAGGTCAGGACTCTGACTGGGCGTATTTTCTTCTGTTGAAGCCATTCTGTTATTGAATTACTTCTGTCTTTTGGGTCGCTGTCCTGTTGCATCATCCAATTTCTATTGACCTTCAATTGGTTGACAGATAGCCTAATATTCCGCTGCAAAAGTCTTGATAAACTTGGGAATTCATTTTTCTGTAGACAATAGCAAGCTGTCCAGGCCCTGAGGCAGCAAAGCAGACCCAAACCAAGATGCTCCCTCCACCATACTTTACAGTTGGGATTAGGTTTTGATGTTAGTGTGCTGTGCCATTTTTTCTCCACACATAGTGTTGTGTGTTCTTTCCAAACAACTCAACTTTAGTTTAATCTGTCCACAGAATATTTTGCCAGTAGCGCTGTGGAACATCGCTTTAGTATTTTACGTGTCGTAGACTCGTCAACAGAGATGTTAGCATGTTCCAGAGATTTCTGTAAGTCTTTAACTGACACTAGGATTCTTCTTAACCTCATTGAGCATTGTGCGCTGTGCTCTTGCAGTTATTTTTGCAGGATGGCCAGTCCTAGGGAGAGTAGCAACAGTGCTGAACCTTCTCCATTTACAGACAATTTATCTTACCATGGACTGATGAACATCAACTCATTGATTAGACTCCAGGTTAGCTGACTCCTGACTCCAATTAGCTTTTGGAGAAGTCATTAGTCTAGGGGTTCACATACTTTTCTGACCTACACTGTATATTTTTAAACGATGTATTCATTAAAGACAAGAAAAATACAATAATATGTGTGTAATTAGTTTAAGCACCCTGTGTTTGTCTATTGTTGTGACTTAGATGAAGATCAGATCAAATTGTATGACCAATTTATGCAGAAATCCAGGTAATTCCAAAGAGTTCACATACTTTTTCTTGCCACTGTACTTGTTATTCTCTGAAAATATTGTCACCTTTTTGGATCCTCACCAGTTGCATCCCTGTTTTAATATAATAGTACTACCTATATAAATATTGTTTTAGTGTGTGGGGGGGGGGGGGGTAGAATAGAGTGGATTTGGGCCATTGCTGGGCCGATCGGGCGGAACCTGGCTGCCGGCTAGCAGTTTTAAATCTGGCATGCAGGAACCAGGCAAGATATGAGCCAGATGTTTGTGCTATCTGGGTGGTGGTGCAGTTGCGGGAGATGCCTTACCTATACCAACAGACATTGGCAGAGGTCGGCTGTCGAGAATGGGACCAGGTAATATGTGTTGGAGACTTTCTTCAGAATGCCCAGGATCAACTGGAAATGAAGTGCCACACGACGGGCCAATGGGAAGCTCTCTGAAGCGTAAGTGTTTTGGCTAATATTACTCACAGGTTATTTATATTACTCTCCAAGATAAAAAATAAATAGCCTACCTAATGACATCCTTCCAACTGTGTTTTCGAGTTTCCTGCCTATACCCCATAATGTAACTGGCTACTGTCGGCCCTTTCAAATTTGTTTGACAATGATGGCTAGGTGAACAGTGTCTAGAACGAGTGGATGCGCGCCATAGAAATACACTGTCTGGGACGCACACTCCGTAATCTGGGTCTACATAAAATAATGTATATTACCGAACAGTGTAAGAAGTATAAATCCTAACTGCTCCTGTTAGTTGCTCATCTGCTAAATTACCTAAATGTAAATGTGTTGTGCCATCATCAATATGGCTGATAAATGAATATGCAATTATCCCTGGGCCTGTTATATTTTATGTTGTATAGGCCTAGGCCTATTGTCTCTCCAGACAATATACTGGTCTCTTATCAGATCACCCTGGAGTGGATGCTGAAGGGAGAACATCTAGGTCAAGGCCAACAATGGGTTCTCCCAGCCTCTGTGGTGGCAGCAATTCCATCTAACTACCCTGACCCCAACAGCAGCTACAATGGATTCCAGGAAGTTGGAGGCTCATTACTTCTTATACTAATAATATTTTCAGAAATACAATTGTAGTAAAAAAATGTAATAACCAATGTAATGTTATTATAAAACATAAAACAACAATTACTCAGTTACTATGCCATTCACACTGTCATTCAGCATTAGTTAGACCAGAGATTTACAAACATATTCTTGGAGATTAACCGTCTTTTAGGTTTCTACTCCAACAGGTGAGCTTGATTAGGGTTGGGTTGGATTGAAAACCAATAGGACGGTAGCTCTCTGGGTACAAGGTTTGAGAACAGTGGAGTTGTGCAAAACACAGGGAAGATCCCAATTACATACTCTTGCGTCCTCTCTCAAAACTCATTGGATGAGAAAGCCACAGGACCTCATGCAATGGAATGTATTTTTTGTGATGTCAGTTGAGTTGATTCACCAAATTACAGCACACAGACTTCCTGCCTTTATTTTATGCTTTTACTTACTGCTTTGCTCCTATGGTGTGATAAGGTTGTGTTTAGGAGGTAGGTGAAGGAGTGAGGCGACAGGAGAGCAGAGATGTCTGAGAAGCATACTTTAATTGGCAAGTCCACCAACACAGGCATGGCACAATCAAAAAAGTACAACACCCTCGACAACAGAGAACCCGCACAAACACACGGAGGATCAAACAAAGTTCTGACAATAACACTCTTATGAAACTGTGAAAACAAAGAACGGCATAACGATCCGGATGGAGGCGGTGAAACTCTCTCAGCATAGATGGGTCCAATACGTCCTCCACCGGCACCCAGCATCTTTCCTCCGGACCGTACCCCTCCCAATCCACGAGGTACTGAAGGCCCCTCACCCGACACCTCGAGTCCAGTATGGACCCAACTGCATACGGCAGGGTAGCCTAGTGGTTAGAGCGTTGGACTAGTAACCGGAAGGTTGCAAGTTCAACCCCCCGAGCTGACAAGGTACAAATCTGTCGTTCTGCCCCTGAACAGGCAGTTAACCCACTGTTCCTAGACCGTCATTGAAAATAAGAATTTGTTCTTAACTGACTTGCCTGGTTAAATAAAGGTAAAATATTAAAAGAATATGCCGGCGCCCCCTCGATGTCCATGGGGGGCAGAGGAACCTCCAGCACCTCAGCTTCATCACCGGCCTGAGGAGAGACACATGAAATGAGGGGTTAATACGGTAATAAGGGGGAGCTATAACCTATAACACCTCATTTATTCTCCTCAGGACTTTAAACGGCCCCACAAACTGCGAACACCTCGCTGTGGTGGCGGTCAGCACTTGCCTTCTGCCGCCCTTTGGCCCGTTTAAGGTACCCGTGGGTGGCCTCCCAGGTCTCCCTTGAGCGCCTCACACAATCATCCACCACAGGAGCCTCGGACTGGCTCTGATGCCATGGTACCAGAACCGGCTGATAGCCCAACACGCACTGGAAGGGTGATAGGTTCGTAGAGGAGTGGCGGAGTGAGTTCTGGGCCATCTCTGCCCATGGGATATACTTTGCCCACTCATCTGGCCGGTCCCGCAGAAACGTACCCACATCCTTGTTCAGTCTTACAAACTGCCCATTACTCTCGGGGTGAAAACCCGAGGTAAGGCTGACCGAGACCCCCAAACAATCCATGAACGCCTTCCACACCCTGGACGTGAACTGGGGACCCCGATCAGAAACAATGTGCACGGCTCCAATCCCAGCCTCGGACGCGTCCAGCTCCACTATGAATGCCAAAGAGGGATTCGGATGCGCCAACACGGGAGCCAAGGTGAAAAGAGCCTTCAGGTGACCAAAAGCCCTGTCCGCCTCAGCCGACCACCCCATTAGAGCCCTCTGTTGCCACGAAATCCTGGGGTTGTGATGGGCCAACCAGGGTATCCCCAGTACCACCGGAAACGCAGGAGAATCAATGAGGAAGAGACTAATTCTCTCCTCATGACCCTCCTGCATAACCATGCCCAGTGAAGCCGTGGCCTCCCTAACTAGCCCTGACCCTAATGGTCGGCTATCTAAGGCGTGCACTGGGAAGGGTTTGTCAAGCTGAACAAGGGGGATCCTTCACAGACCTTCACAAGTCTGGTTCGTCCTTGGGAGCAATTTCCAAATGCCTGAAGGACCTCCAACAGCCGAAGCTAAGTAGTAACATTAACATGATGCCTTCTAATTGCAGCCGCTGTGCTCGCCTTACGGCGAGGATAGCTGTACTGCAAGCCCAGCTTCAGACGCAATCGTTAGGCAAGGGTAATTTCAGTGTAGGAAAGGATGAAACAGCGTCTGTGCCACCAGTAAGTACAGATAGTAGTATAAATCCACAGTCCCCGCAGCCGGACAACTTTCTCACGGTTTCTGGAAGGAAATGCTGTAGGAACGCTCAACCGGTGTCGCTCATTCAGCCGACAGAAACGTTCAACCGGTTTTCCCCATTAAGCAGCGGGTCGGTGTCAGAGGCCGAGTCTTCTCTGGTCTCTACTCCTCCGGTTACGGGGTCTGAGACGCCGAAGCTTCCCACCATTAGCTCTGACAAATTGAAAACTCTAGTCATTGGCGACTCCATTACCCACAGTATTAGACTTAAAGCGAATCATCCAGCGATCATACACTGTTTACCCGGGGGCAGGGCTACCGACGTTAAGGCTAATCTGAAGATGGTGCTGGCTAAAGCTAAAACTGGCGAGTGTAGAGAGTATAGAGATATTGTTATCCACATCGGCACCAACGATGTTAGGATGAAACAGTCAGAGATCACCAAGCGCAACATAGCTTCTGCGTGCATATCAGCTAGAAAGATGTGTCGCATCGAGTAATTGTCTCTGGCCCCCTCCCAGTTAGGGGGAGTGATGAGCTCTACAGCAGAGTCTCACAACTCAATCGCTGGTTGAAAACTGTTTTCTGCCCCTCCCAAAAGATAGAATTTGTAGATAATTGGCCCTCTTTCTGGGACTCACCCACAAACAGGACCAAGCCTGACCTGCTGAGGAGTGACGGACTCCATCCTAGCTGGAGGGGTGCTCTCATCTTATCTACCAACATAGACAGGGCTCTAACTCCTCTAGCTCCACAATGAAATAGGGTGCAGGCCAGGCAGCAGGCTATTAGCCAGCCTGCCAGCATAGTGGAGTCTGCCACTAGCATAGTCAGTGTAGTCAGCTCAGCTATCACCATTGAGACCGTGTCTGTGCCTCGACCTAGGTTGGGCAAAACTAAACATGGCGGTGTTCGCCTTAGCAATCTCACTAGGATAAAGACCACCTCCATTCCTGTCATTACTGAAAGAGATCATGATATCTCACATCTCAAAATAGGGCTACTTAATGTTAGATCCCTTACTTCAAAGGCAATTATAGTCAATGAACTAATCACTGATCATAATCTTGATGTGATTGGCCTGACTGAAACATGGCTTAAGCCTGATGAATTTACTGTGTTAAATGAGGCCTCTCCTCCTGGTTACACTAGTGACCATATCCCCGTGCATCCCGCAAAGGCGGAGGTGTTGCTAACATTTACGATAGCAAATTTCAATTTACAAAAAAAAAATGACGTTTTCGTCTTTTGAGCTTCTAGTCATGAAATCTATGCAGCCTACTCAATCACTTTTTATAGCTACTGTTTACAGGCCTCCTGGGCCATATACAGCGTTTCTCACTGAGTTCCCTGAATTCCTATCGGACCTTGTAGTCATTGCAGATAATATTCTAATCTTTGGTGACTTTAATATTCACATGGAAAAGTCCACAGACCCACTCCAAAAGGCTTTCGGGCCATCATCGACTCAGTGGGTTTTGTCCAACATGTCTCTGGACCCACTCACTGTCACAGTCATACGCTGGACCTAGTTTTGTCCCATGGAATAAATGTTGTGGATCTTAATGTTTTTCCTCATAATCCTGGACTATCGGACCACCATTTTATTACGTTTGCAATTGCAACAAATAATCTGCTCAGACCCCAACCAAGGAACATCAAAAGTCGTGCTATAAATTCACAGACAACACAAAGATTCCTTGATGCCCTTCCAGACTCCCTCTGCCTACCCAAGGACGCCAGAGGACAAAAATCCGTTAACCACCTAACTGAGGATCTCAATTTAACCTTGCGCAATACCCTAGATGCAGTTGCACCCCTAAAAACTAAAAAAATGTCTCATAAGAAACTAGCTCCCTGGTACACAGAAAATACCCGAGCTCTGAAGCAAGCTTCCAGAAAATTGGAACGGAAATGGCGCCACACCAAACTGGAAGTCTTCCGACTAGCTTGGAAGGACGGTACCGTGCAGTACCGAAGAGCCCTTACTGCTGCTCGATCATCCTATTTTTCTAACTTAATTGAGGAAAATAAGAACAATCCGAAATTCCTTTTTGATACTGTCGCAAAGCTAACTAAAAAGCAGCATTCCCCAAGAGAGGATGACTTTCACTTTAGCAGTGATAAATTCATGAACTTCTTTGTGGAAAAGATTATGATTATTAGAAAGCAAATTACGGACTCCTCTTTAAACCTGCGTATTCCTCCAAACCTCAGTTGTCCTGAGTCTGCACAACTCTGCCAGGACCTAGGATAAAGAGAGACGCTCAAGTCTTTAAGTACTATATCTCTTGACACAATGATGAAAATAATCATGGCCTCTAAACCTTCAAGCTGCATACTGGACCCTATTCCAACTAAACTACTGAAAGAGCTGCTTCCTGTGCTTGGCCCTCCTATGTTGAACATAATAAACGGCTCTCTATCCACTGGATGTGTACCAAACTCACTAAAAGTGGCAGTAATAAAGCCTCTCTTGAAAAAGCCAAACCTTGACCCAGAAAATATAAAAAACTATCGGCCTATATCGAATCTTCCATTCCTCTCAAAAATTTTAGAGAAGGCTGTTGCGCAGCAACTCACTACCTTCCTGAAGACAAACAATGTATACGAAATGCTTCAGTCTGGTTTTAGACCCCATCATAACACTGAGACGGCACTTGTGAAGGTGGTAAATGACATTTTAATGGCATCGGACCGAGGCTCTGCATCTGTCCTCGTGCTCCTAGACCTTAGTGCTGCTTTTGATACCATCGATCACCACATTCTTTTGGAGAGATTGGAAACCCAAATTGGTCTACACAGACATGTTCTGGCCTGGTTTAGATCTTATCTGTCGGAAAGATATCAGTTTGTCTCTGTGAATGGTTTGTCCTCTGACAAATCAACTGTAAATTTCGGTGTTCCTCAAGGTTCTGTTTTAGGACCACTATTGTTTTCACTATATATTTTACCTCTTGGGGATGTTATTCGAAAACATAATGTAAACTTTCACTGCTATGCGGATGACACACAGCTGTACATTTCAATGAAACATGGTGAAGCCCCAAAATTGCCCTCGCTAGAAGCATGTGTTTCAGACATAAGGAAGTGGATGGCTGCAAACTTTCTACTATTAAACTCGGACAAAACAGAGATGCTTGTTCTAGGTCCCAAGAAACAAAGAGATCTTCTGTTGAATCTGACAATTAATCTTAATGGTTGTACAGTCGTCTCAAATAAAACTGTGAAGGACCTCGGCGTTACTCTGGACCCTGATCTCTCTTTTGAAGAACATATCAAGACCATTTCGAGGACAGCTTTTTTCCATCTACGTAACATTGCAAAAATTAGAAACTTTCTGTCCAAAAATGATGCAGAAAATTTTTCACTTCTAGGTTAGACTACTGCAATGCTCTATTTTCCGGCTACCCGGATAAAGCACTAAATAAACTTCAGTTAGTGCTAAATACGGCCGCTAGAATCCTGACTAGAACCAAAAAATTTGATCATATTACTCCAGTGCTAGCCTCTCTACACTCGCTTCCTGTCAAAGCAAGGGCTGATTTCAAGGTTTTACTGCTAACCTACAAAGCATTACATGGGCTTGCTCCTACCTATCTCTCTGATTTGGTCCTGCCGTACATACCTACACGTACGCTACGGTCACAAGACGCAGGCCTCCTAATTGTCCCTAGAATTTCTAAGCAAACAGCTGGAGGCAGGGCTTTCTCCTATAGAGCTCCATTTTTATGGAACGGTCTGCCTACCCATGTCAGAGACGCAAACTCGGTCTCAACCTTTAAGTCTTTACTGAAGACTCATCTCTTCAGTGGGTCATATGATTGAGTGTAGTCTGGCCCAGGAGTGGGAAGGTGAACGGAAAGGCTCTGGAGCAACGAACCGCCCTTGCTGGTTCTGCCTGGCCGGTTGCCCTCTTTCCACTGGGATTCTCTGCCTCTAACCCTGTTACGGGGGCTGAGTCACTGGCTTACTGGGGCTCTCTCATGCCGTCCCTGGGGGTGCGTCACCTGGGTGGGTTGATTCACTGTTGTGGTCAGCCTGTCTGGGTTGGCGCCCCCTTGGGTTCTGCCGTGGCGGAGATCTTTGTGGGCTATACTCGGCCTTGTCTCAGGATGGTAAGTTGGTGGTTGAAGATATCCCTCTAGTGGTGTGGGGCTGTGCTTTGGCAAAGTGGGTGGGGTTATATCCTTCCTGTTTGGCCCTGTCCGGGGGTGTCCTCGGATGGGGCCACAGTGTCTCCTGACCCCTCCTGTCTCAGCCTCCAGTATTTATGCTGCAGTAGTTTATGTGTCGGGGGGCTAGGGTCAGTTTGTTATATCTGGAGTACTTCTCCTGTCCTATTCGGTGTCCTGTGTGAATCTAAGTGTGCGTTCTCTAATTCTCTCCTTCTCTCTTTCTTTCTCTCTCTCGGAGGACCTGAGCCCTAGGACCATGCCCCAGGACTACCTGACATGATGACTCCTTGCTGTCCCCAGTCCACCTGGCCATGCTGCTGCTCCAGTTTCAACTGGCCTGGGCCCTAGGACCATGTCCCAGGACTACCTGACATGATGACTCCTTGCTGTCCCCAGTCCACCTGGCCATGCTGCTGCTCCAGTTTCAACTGTTCTGCCTTACTATTATTCAACCATGCTGGTCATTTATGAACATTTGAACATCTTGGCCACGTTCTGTTATAATCTCCACCCGGCACAGCCAGAAGAGGACTGGCCACCCCACATATGCTCTCTCTAATTCTCTCTTTCTTTCTCTCTCTCGGAGGACCTGAGCCCTAGGACCGTGCCCCAGGACTACCTGACATGATGACTCCTTGCTGTCCCCAGTCCACCTGACTGTGCTGCTGCTCCAGTTTCAACTGTTCTGCCTTATTATTATTCGACCATGCTGGTCATTTATGAACATTTGAACATCTTGGTCATGTTCTGTTATAATCTCTACCCGGCACAGCCAGAAGAGGACTGGCCACCCCACATAGCCTGGTTCCTCTCTAGGTTTCTTCCTAGGTTTTGGCCTTTCTAGGGAGTTTTTCCTAGCCACCGTGCTTTTACACCTGCATTGTTTGCTGTTTGGGGTTTTAGGCTGGGTTTCTGTACAGCACTTTGAGATATCAGCTGATGTACGAAGGGCTATATAAATAAATTTGATTTGATTTGATCCCTAACCTATGCGCTAAACCGCGGTCAATAAAATTCCATGCTGCACCTGAATCTACTAGCGCCTTATGCCGGGAATGAGGGTAAAGTTCAGGGAAAAAAATCAACACTTACATGTGACCAACAGGGGGCTCTGGGTGAGCCTGGTGCCAACTCACCTGAGGTGTCCGAGCCTCCTCCTCCGGTCGCCCTCCCTGCAGCACCTCCTAGCTCCATGGGCGTTGGAGTGGAGGGGCTGGGGGATGGAACTGACAGGACCCGAAGTTGTTCAACCGAATGGACATGTCTATCAGCTGGTCCAAGGAGAGGGGGGTGTCTCTACAGGCTAGCTCCCTACGGAAGACCTCGCGCAAACTGCACCTATAGTGATCGATCAGGGCCCTGTCGTTCCATCCCGCGCCAGCGGCCAAGGTCTGGAACTCTAGCGTGAAGTCCTGAGCACTCCTCTTCTCCTGCCTTAGATGGAACAGCCGTGAACTCTGGGTAGTGGTCCCTCACCGAGTCAGGATCGTTCCATACCGCGTTGGCCCACTCCAGGGCTTTGCCTGAGAGGCGGGAGACAAGGGCGTTCACGCCTCACCTCCCGACGGAGTCGGTTGAACGGTTGCCAGGTATAATTCCATCTGGAGTAAGAACCCCTGGCACCCGGCCGCCTTCGATCGGCAGGCAACAGGGTAAATATATACACACAGAAATTAAAGCAAATGAAACCAGGTGTGAAAAAGAACCAAAGACAAAACAAACAGAAAAAGAAAAAGGGATCGGTGATGGCTAGTAGACCGACGACGCCAAGTGCCGAGCGCCGCCCGAACAGAGAGATGAACTACCTTCGGTAGAAGTCGTGACATATGGGCACACTCATAGCAGAAAATAATGTACTATTTCTTATCAGTAACCTTATAATGAAGAAGGGAATTGCATCACAAAGCTAAATAAACTAAACAGGGGGGGCACAAATAATCTCTGCCCTGAATGATGGGTCATCACTGGATTTCTTCAACACAGCTTTTCTCTACCATCTACAGTATACTTCATAAACTATAAATGTTGTTGTATCCCCATTCATTTCAATGGCGGAATGCAGGCTTCAAAATTCTAGACTGAAATCACTACCACAGAACTTCCATGTACTCACTCTAGCCTACTATAATAGCCCACTATAACCCACTGTAATAACTACACACCTACAACCCACCCCAAAATAGGTCACTATAACTAATCCATAGCCTATGACAACCCTATTACTACCATTAGTGCTAACACCATTACTACTGCCATCACTACCACTGCCACTACTATTCCACAACCATAAATACTTCAAGACTAGCAAGCACACACATTTACTTCAGGAAATTTCCTTTTCTAAAAAAGCCAAGCACAACTTTAGAAATAGTTCATTCTTATTATTCTCTTTCCACTGCCACCTTTAGCACTAAAATGGTTAAAGCTACCAACACCAAAACAACTTTAAAACGTGCAGTCTGACTGTCCTCTGTGTGCTTGAAAAAACCTAAACGTTTTGATCCTACTTGTACTTTTAACACTACAACCATATTTCAATAAATCAATGGGCCTAGACTGGGCATTTCAATGGGCCTAGACTTGAATGGTATACATTCTGGTCATAACTAGTCTACAATTTGTTTTTACAAGAAACGCCATTCAAATTTTTAAACGTGCAGACTGGTCTGTAACAGTGTGCTTTTATACAGCTTTTTGATACCATTTATACTTTTTGAACTAGAACCATTTTATATCTTCATAAAAACTCCATAGGCTTGAGTGGGAAATATTTGGATTCACCACTGCACTTGATCCGCTTCAGCTACAAACACCAACCCAACGCTGACATGTGCAGACTGACTCAACATAGATGTCTTCAACACAGCTTTTCTCTATCATTTATTCTTTATAAACTATACTACTTGTTGTATCCCCATTCATTTCAATGGCGGAATGCAGGCTTCGCCAAACTGAAATCACTGCCACAGACCTTTCAGAATGTTAAAACTAAAACATTTTCAGAGTTTAAATACACATTATATGGCATAGGATAATATAGTAACCACTCTAGCCTACTATACTATCCTGCTATAACCCACTATAATAACTCCACACCTACAAAACACCCCAAAATGTCTCACTTTAACTAAACCATGGCCTTGTCACGCCCTGATCTGTTTCACCTGTCCTGGTGATTGTCTCCACCCCCTCCAGGTGTCGCTGATTTTCCCCAGTGTATTTATCCCTGTGTTTCCTGTCTCTCTGTGCAAGTTTGTCTTGTATGTTTCCAAGTCAACCAGCGTTTTCCTGTTCTCCTGCTTTTCGCATTCTCCTTTTTCTAGTCCTCCCGGTTTTGACCCTTGCCTGTTTCTGGACTTTGTACCCGCCTGCCTGACCATTCTTTCTGCCTTGACCACGAGCCTGTCTGCTCTCTGTACCTCCTGGACTCTGATCTGGTTTAGGCCTTTTTGCCTGTCCACGACAATTCTCTTGCCTACTCCTTTGGATCATTAAACATTGTAAGACTCCAACCATCTGCCTCCTGTGTCTGCATCTGGGTCTCGCCTTGTGCCTTGATAGGCCTATGACAACCATATTACTACCATTAGTACTACTACCATTACCACTGCAGTCACTACCACTACCACTACTTATTTTACAACCATAAATACTCCAAGACTCGCAAGCACACACATTTTCTTCAGGAAATGTAATTCTGTAGTTTTATAGTTATGCTGTATGTGTGAATGGTATAACTCTTTTTGAAATATACTAATCAGCAAAACAAGAAGGACTGCTGGTGGCCAATGTTTGGGAAATACTGTATTCAGAGGCAATTTTTCCAACAGATGGCGCTATAACTGCAAAAACCTCAACATGTGGAGCATACTTCTGTAAGCCTGCCTACACATTGTAATTTCCAAGTACCACATCCTCCTTGTTCACAATTCTGTGAAAAGCGAAAACATGAGGTCATTATGATGATGACCATGTGATGGGACTACTGTTTCCCTCTTTGTGTGTCAGTCTTGCATGCAGATCCTAATCCGCAGGTTAGGAAGTGCTCTGTAAATGTGTTTAGCATTCTCGCTAGACTAAAACATATATTCTTAGTAACACACTATCGGTGTCGAGACGTGTTGCACCCTTATGGAGCACATTCCCAAACCTTTGCATAAATTCCACGACCTGCATACCTCTTCTGGGTCCCTATGGAAGGGTACTCAAAATAACACGAGGAAGCAGCCTCGCCCTAACTACAACAGTGGCGAGAAAGAGAGAGTGGCGAGCGAGGCGAGAGAGAGAGACTGCTGCATCACAGCCCAGTGACACAGAGGAGCCTTTGTGCCATCGTCATCACACTGCTGCCTCCAGCTCAGCCCAGCCAGGAGATGCTGTCTCTGTGTCACAAAAGAACACTTATTTTCTTGCCTACTTAAGAAGGAAACTGAATAGAAATCAGATTGAGATGATTAAAAATAGACCGGGAAGGTTAAAGTGGGGCTCTACTTAAGATAGAAGTTGATGAATAGATATCAGATTGAGATTATTAAAAATAGACTGTGAGTGTTGAAGTGGGGCTCCTCTGATATGACAAAATCCCTCCCCAAAGACCTCCTCCCTAAGATTGCTTTGACATGATGGGGTATTGTGTGTAGGCCAGTGACACAACATCTAAATGTAATCCATTTTAAATTCAGGCTGTAACAACAAAATGTGGAAAAATTCAAACTCTGTGAATACTTTGTGAAGGCACTGTATCTACCGCAATTACCTCGTAGCCCTAGAAAACAACTCAGTACTGATACCCTGTGTATGTAGCCTAGTTATCCTTCCTTATTGTGGATTTATTCCTTGTGTTATTAACTTTCTATTATTTTTCTATTTTTCTCTCTGCTTTGTTGGGAAGGGCCCGTAAGTAAGCATTTCACTGTTAGTCTACACCTGTTGTTTATGTTATGATGCATGTGATGAATAAAATGTGATTTGATTTAAAAATGAGTGTATAGTGCCAATGGAGCAAAGCCCAGTTCTAGAGAATAAACGGATGGAGCAACGACATTAAAACTAGCTGATGCAGCCACAGTGTTGACTCCACCCCTCCCTGCAGGCAGGAAGATGGAGGGGGGCCAGCCCCAGTGTTTCCCTGAGTCATTACCTCTCACCAGTCTGAGTCTCTGTAGTGTGAGGCTGTGAGCAAAGCAGTGCCGGGCTGGTTGTAGGGGCTGTGGCTCTCTGGAGTTCCTTCAGGCAGTCAGAGGCTGCTGTATAACGGGCCATGCTGTCACTCTGAACCCTGACACTACTGCAATTAGATGGGATCCTGTCAGTCACACAGACGTAGTCAGTCATTGAGTGTGACACTGTGGTGGTGAGCTCCTCTGTCGATGGAGTGTAATGAGAAGTCTCTGAGCGGTGAATGCTGCATCTCCATCACCCTGTCACTGGTGGAGTAGGTTAGTCCCTGAACATTGCCACAAGTGCCACTCAGTGAATATCACCAGCAACCACCAGTCTCTGCAAACACCACTTATATGTATATGACATAGATGATGAGAGATATAATGAACAAAAATATAAATGCAACAATTTCAAAGATTTTGCTGAGTTACAGTTCATATAAGGAATCAGTCCATAGAAATAAACTCATTAGAACATAATCTATGGATGTCACATGACTGGGCAGGGGCACAGCCATCGGTGAGCCTGAGAGGGCATAGTCTGGCCCAACCAATCAGAATGAGTTTTTCCCTACAAAAGGGCTTTATTACAGACAGAAATATTCCTGAGCACCCGCCTCCCCCCTCTTCAAAGCCCCTGCGAGTGTCAAGTTAACCTCAACTGAGTATGAGAAGTGTCTGTGTTCTATATGTAAATCTAATTGATTCCATTATAACAGAGGTCAGTGCTGCACCTCTACTCTAAGTCTTGAACAAAGGTGCGAAACAAATATGGGCCCTTTAACTCACAATACCCGATACAGAGAGAAAACACACACATACTGTACTCACACACAAGCACCCATACCCACACACAGAAGGTGGAGGGTAAAAGATCCAATGAGGAAGTTATACATGTGTAATAAACTAGATTTAGAAATGACTTATTTTCCCCTCAACAACAGATGTAGTCTGAAGTGCTGTTCTTCCTACTGTACAGCACACATCAAGGAGTGAGACCAGCATTGGATCCATCACTTCTCTCTACTCCTTATCCTGTACAGGTGATCAAACACAGTGCTCTCTCCATATGAGGCCAGGCATTCTGGGACAAATATACAGTACTGTAAATCAGCTTTTCTGTGTGGTCACACCCTTACACAGCTGTGATAGGCATGCTACAATACCCCAGGTGGCCTATACAGACAAACTTCAGGCTTTCATATAATATGATATAAATAGAAGCCCCCTACTGAGTTCCTCACAAAAGAGTGTTATGTGAGTCATAATGCATTGTTGTTTAAAAGTAACGATCATGATTATGGGTCAATGCACAAGCTGCCAACTAGACTGGGCTCTTCTTTAGTTTAATTTATTAAATTGCTATGGTGGTTCCTCAGTCCACCAAAGAGCACTGACCACCAGTCGCTATTTATTTATAAGAGGACTCCATTCAACCCCTGCCTCCCTACTGTTTGCTATTTCTATCCCGGTCTTTACCCCTCTCTGTCCCTCCCCCTCTCTGTCTCTCCCTCTATCACTGTCTCCCCCCCTCTCTGTCTCTACTTAAGTAGTTTTAAGTACGTTTTAAGTACTTTACTTTACCATTTCTATTTTTTACAACTTTTACTTTTACTTCACTACATTCCTAAAGAAAATAATGTACTTTTTACTCCATACATTCACCTGACCGAGTCTGTAATACCTACATGTTTCAAGCAGACCACCATTGTCGCTGTGCCCAAGAAAGCGAAGGTAATGTGCCTAAATGATTACCGGCCTGTAGCACTCACGTCGGTAGCCATGAAGTGCTTTGAAAGGCTGGTCATGGCTCACATCAACACCATCATGCCAGAAACCCTAGACCCACTCCAATTCGCATACTGCCCCACAGATCCACAGATAACTCAATCTCAATCGCACTCCACCCTGCCATTTCCTACCTGGACAAAAGGAACACCTACGTGAGAATGCTGTTCATTGACTATAGCTCAGCGTTCAACACCATAGTGCCCACAAAGCTTATCACTAAGCTAAGGACCCTGGGACTAAACACTTCCCTACTGCCTTTGATCTGGCCGACTCAGCTAAACACAAATGCTTTGTTTGTGTTGGAGTGTGTACCTGGCTATCTGTAAATAAATAATAAATTGTGCTGTCTGGTTTGCTTAATATAAGCAATTTGAAATGATTTACTATTTTTGATTTTTATGATTGACTTTTTCTTTTACTTTTACTTTTTTATAGTTAAGTATATTTAGAACCAAATACTTTTAGACTATTACCAAAGTAGTGTTTCCCCTGTTACTTTAGTTATTTTCTACTAAGGTATCTTTACTTTTACTCAAGTATGACAACTGGGTACTTTTTCCAGCACTGGTATTTACACCAACATACATTCATTAGTGATAACCAATCCTCAACCTCAAGTCTCTATTTTGCTCACAGACAGCAGCTGTATGTATTTTCACCCTGGTCTGCACGTATGACTTCATTCAAGCCTCTGAGTCCCAGCAGGAAACCCAGAGCTAACTTCAAACCACTTCCTGTCCCAGCTTTAAACTGAGCACCTCTGTGTGTGTGTGTAGATTATTGATAACGTAGCATTAGAGGTAGCTAACTCGCTGTGGGTTGGGATTACCCAACGCACATTGACTCGGTACCGGTATCCCCCTGTATATAGCCTCGTTATTGTTATGTCGTTTTCTTGTGTTACTTTTATGATAACATTTTTTACTTCAGTTTATTTAGTAAATATTTTCATAACTCTATTTCTTGAACTGCATTTTTGGTTAAGGGCTTTTCAGTAAGCATTTCATGGCAAGGTCTACACCTGTTGTATTCGGCACGTGATTACCAGAGGAGAGAGGTTCCCTCACTGGGTTGAATAATGGATGTTTTACTGTTCTTGAGGATAAGCAGTTACCCAACAGAGTTTTGTGGAATGTGGTTTAGAGTGGGGCTCCCTTGGCAGATGTAAAATAATCTGCCTGAATCACTGTGTGTGTGCATGACTCACGAACCACAAACTGATTATCCCCCTGGGTGTGGTGGCTGAACATAAGCTACAGCATTGGACCATCAGTTGACTACACTCACAGCCCAAACTAAGAGCAGAGGAGAGCGGGACAGAGGTGAGTTACTCACAAGGCCTGATACTTGAGTAAGCCTAAACACCATAGACAGGGATCAGGCTGAGGTCATTTCTACAATGCTGTACCACTCAACAGGTTTATCACAGGTCATGTTAAATATTCGCCTAGACCGGGCAAAGACTTCAATCTGGCCAAGAGTGCAATGTGAAATTGTTCACGTTTACTGTATCTTTTGTTTTCTTTGCCTATTTCCGCTTTCCATGTAGCGTAGAGTAACTCCAGTACGGGAAACAGTTGAAACTTTCTTACCTCAGTGATACCAAAACCACTCCACTGGCCCCATTATGTAGTAACCATAGTCACCGGCCCAGCAAACAGCGCATTCTGGCCTGCTGATGAATTTGTCTTGCACATTCTTGGAGAAACCTGTGAAAGGGTGTGCACGTCGAGCTGTGCCCTTTGCATATAGTTACGCCCTCACCCTCCTGCTATGTCAGTTTACCATACAGAAGTCAAGTGCTTAACACTTTGCCAGATTCAATGGGGAGATACTTATGATTGAGGCCTCATTGGTAGGGTTCCAAGAACACGTGGCCGTACACCACTGGTAACACTGAAGTTCAGTGAACACATGCTTCCTGATCCTTTTCCATATCACTGTCATATGCTGTTGTTTACTTGGGTCCTGGAACACTGACACTGCACATGCTCCATGACCACATCTATGATCATTCCACCTTGGCAGCATATTTAAGACCAATCCCAACTGTTGACACATCCGTCAGACATTGGTGCATCTATCAAGTGCATCACATTGGCATGAAAACCCATTCCTCGACATCTTGTCCTTTCAGAAAGTCTCTGGGATTCCAGCCAACCCCAGCGGGAGAAGAGATGAATGGTCATAAAACCTGTCTGACTGTCTCTGTCCTCCCCCTCAGAGACATGTGGCTATCAAAGGTTGTGGAGAACATGTGGTAGTAATGAAGCATGGAGAACCACAGTAGCCATTACTGCCCAATTAAACTGAAGTTAGTGTCCTAATGAAGGCCCTTGACCGAGCTCCTACTGGGAGGAGGGCGACAGAGTGCATGTGTTGACACCAACACACAAGCACACCAGCTCCTTGATCTGAGAAAATGCAAGTAAGCATGTTTCAATGTTTTTATGTGTGTGTTTTACCAGCGCTATAAATCACTTTTGCTTGTGGCATGTGGTTTGTGTGATACATCTCTCCAGTGCCTGTATCATATGTGGGTCGACGCCACCTGACCCGTTTGACGGAAACCAGTGCTAAAACAAATACCCTAGCCTCTGCAATAGGCTAGCTCTGCAGCAGCTTTCCCACACACTGAATGAGGCCAGAATCAGTCCATAGCCAACTGACTGTGTGTGGATATGGACACACACATGTACATGGATAATTACCTCTGTTTGTCCTTAGCTCCACCTCCTGCATGCCTCCACTTGTCCCTTTGGCTTTGACTTAGAGGGTGTATGCACCGATCTTAATGCTAAGGCAGTACTCTTTATGTACAGCAAAATGACTTGACATGTTAAGTGTGACTGTTGTATTGAATGTAATACATGAAATGCATGGTAAACAGTATCACTTATTGCTTAATATCAAACCAGTGGTGTAGTGGAGGGTAAACGCAACTAAATGCAGTTTACCCACCTTTTGTGGGAAAATGCATTGAGAGTTTAGGAAACGTTATTTTATTCAACGTGACCGGCAATCAGAGTTTACCCACCTATTTCTTACCACTTCATGACAGTATCAAACCTAGAAAGGACACTGTCCCCTTCTGTGCTGCTGAGAAAGGAAATACCCGTTGCCATCTGTTGAATAAAACAAACTAATATTCTGTTGCCCAAAACACCAGGGCCTACCCGCATCTAACACCATCAATCCCGTCTTTGTCAGGATTGTAAACACTCCCTTTATTGTTGTTAATCAGCTTTAAGGGGAGAACTACAGTATTCCTTCTATCATGCCTCCTCTGTGTCTCTCTGTCTGTCTCTAATGGAGTACTATTTCTAATCTTGTTAATTAAAGGTACAATGCAGCTGTTTTTATCTCAATATCAAATCACTTCTGGGAAACAATTAAGTACCTTACTGTGATTTTCAATTACATTTTTCAAAAAGAAAGGAAAATAGCTAAAGAGCAATTTTACAATAAATAATTTTACTAGACTGGAAGTGGTCTGAGTGGGGAGGGGAAAACTGAAAACTAGCTGTTATTGTTAGAGAGGTTTGGAACTTAACACCTGGTGATGTCACCAGGCAGGACAAACCTCCATCTCACCAAAATGGGCTGAAATTTCAGGAGGTCTTTTCAAACAGCTCTTACACCAAAAGGACATTATCACCATTTTCACAATTTCACAGTATTATTCCAACCTCATAGTGTGGAAATATATATAAAATGTAGGAAAATCACGTTTTTAACTGCTCTTGGACTTTATACATGGGGCATACAGGACTACACAGACCAAGCAGTTAATCATATTCGTAGAGCCTGTGACCTCAAGAAATAAGGCTCCAACACAATATAGCAATATATGTACAGTATATAATGGTGCATGCACCATTTGTATTTACATTCACAATGCTATTTTAGGCAACCATTTAATATACAAAGACTCAATCAAGTATGTTTAATAGTTTAAAAAAAAGGTTAAATTAAAAAAAGAACGTAAATGACATCAATACAAATTCAATCCAATCAGTCAGATTATTAACAACATAAAAACAATATGAAAATGATTGACAATGTTCGAAAAATAACAGTTGGCCGCGGAAATGTATGACTTGGAGAGGCTTGGTCTGAGTCTTGTCCTCTCCTATAACAAGCATTAATGCGGGATTCTGACAATTCTATTGAATTTATTCATCAGACCTTGCCTCTTCACTGCAATTTTCAATGGGGTTCAATAAATATCCTATTGAATATCTCTCTCTGTGGCACGGCCAGGTATTGATTTTGTGGGACGCTGAAAGATGTGTCCTCCGTCCTTCAACATCGATTGGAGGGGGATCAGACTCCCCTCTTACTGTTGAGGGATGCCAGTCACACACCCCAGGCTGATGAGGTTCTATCCATACCATCCATCCTCTGTCCAGGAAGAGGAGACACATCCCATAGCCACTAGTCTTGGTCTATCTTTACTTGTGAACACCAGTCAAACAAAAGCCATATTTTACTGATACTGACAACCTCCCGTTGCGTGGGCTATGAGAGTCATTCAGGTTGTACATCAAATCAAATAATAGCTAATATCTTTATTTGTCACGTGCGCCGGATACAACAGGCTTACTTACAGGCTCTAACCAATAGTGCAAAAAAAGGTATTAGGTGAACAATAGGTAAGTAAAGAAGTCACACAACAGTAAAAAGACAGGCTATATACAGTAGCGAGGCTATAAAAGTAGCGAGGCTATGTACAGACACCTGTTAGTCAGGCTGATATGAGGTGGTATGTACATGTAGATATGGTTAAAGTGACTGCATATATGATGAACAGAGAGTAGCAGTAGCGTAAAAGAGGGGTTGGCAGGTGGTGGGACACAATGCAGATAGCCCGGTTAGCCACTGGTTGGTCGTCCCAATTGAGGTAGTATGTAAATTAATGTATGGTTAAAGTGACTATGCATATAAGACAAACAGAGAGTAGCAGCAGCAGCGTAAAAAGAGGGGTTGGGGAGGGGGCACACAATGCAAATAGTCTGGGTAGCCATTTGATTACCTGTTCAGGAGCCTTATGGCTTGGGGGTAAAAACTGTTGAGAAGCCTTTTTGTCCTAGACTTGGCACTCCGGTACCGCTTGCCATGAGGTAGCAGAGAGAACAGTCTATGACTTGGGTGGCTGGGGTCTTTGACAATTTTTAGGGCCTTCCTCTGACACCGCCTGGTGTAGAGGTCCTGGATGGCAGGCAGCTTAGCCCCGGTGATGTACTGGGCCATACGCACTACCCTCTGTAGTGCCTTGCGGTCAGAGGCCGAGCAATTGCCATACCAGGCAGTGATGCAACCAGTCTGGATGTTCTCGATGTTGCAGCTGTAGAACCTTTTGAGGATCTGAGGACCCATGCCAAATCTTTTTAGTTTCCTGAGGGGGAATAGGCTTTGTTGTGCCCTCTTCACGACTGTCTTGGTGTGTTTGGACCATTCTAGTTTGTTGTTGATGTGGACACCAAGGAACTTGAAGCTCTCAACCTGCTCCACTACAGCCCCGTCGATGAGAATGGGGGCGTGCTCGGTCCTCCTTTTTTACATCTGTCCTTCTATGACTTTCTCAGGTTTAAAAGTCAAGCCTGTCTCTCTCTGGGCTTTTGACTCCAGGTTCAGTGAACTTCTCTCCTCCTAAACCAGTAGGTAGGCTGACTACAGATGATGGCCTTGGCACCCCTGTTCAGTATGTGCCAACCAGACAAGCTCCAGCTGGTTCTTCGGCTGATCGAGTCAGTGTGTCTATGATTATAAAGGCCTGAGTCTCTGGTCCTATTCTTTTGACTTTTAATGACTACTCAATAAGACTGATTAAGTCAAGACTTGAAAAACACTGAGGGGTAATTAAATTACCAGAAAATGTATTTCTGGGTCTTACAAGGCCAAGGCACCATTACTGCCTGGTGTGAGATAGTACACAGATGAATGAGTAACTAGAGACCTTGTCCCATTGTGACCTTTTATTTGAATCCTTAACGTATATATTTTACCTTGAGGCAAAGATAAAACACCCAATAGAAAAGCACATTTAGCAGGACAATTTTTACAAACAAAAACAAGTTTTCAGAGTTTAACCAATCTGGTGGACAGTTTATAATATTCACAGGACCCCAGACAAGATACAAACCAGCATGCAGCTGGATTGCTTACTGATTCTAACTGGAGAGGACACAAGAACTTGGTAACAGATGTTGACCTCTTTCGGTAAGTCTGATTCAGCCCAAAACCCTTGACAAAACTGTACAAAAAACAGGATGTTTTTTTCTAAACGATGCCGTAAAGTACCCCAATAAACTAGATTTAACATGTACAAATGTTTTTCTTACACTTTTTTTGTATTGGGCATACATGAATTATGTAGGTTCTTTCTAAACAAAGATTGAGGGGAGGGCAGAATTTGTAGCCTGTTTTGAACCACAAGCAGAGGAAGTAACAGCTGACAACCCAGCATTGGCTCAATATCAAGCACAAACAAGTGAGCACAGAATTCACAAACAGCTGTATTGCTCCAACAATTTGTGCAGCCAGTCAGTCACCCAAACCTCAATGGAGGCTAGTCATGTGGCTCTGTAGTTATTCCGCTGAGACCAGTTGGACTTCCTGTTTTTGTTTTTTTACATGGGGTAAAAGGAAAAACATATTTCCCAATGGTGACAGAGTGACAATACAGGCTTTTTTATTTTGGTGGACAGCTATATAAACTGCCCAGGAAAGTTTCAATGCAACACTTCACCAAGACATTGTGTTCTTCACATAACAGAATAAGGACTCATTAGGCCTACTTATTTGAATGAAATGCTGTCAAAGTTTGTGTTGGATATTGAACATCTGCAGCACATCAAGTGCAAGCTCTGCAAAACATTCCTCAAAGGGGGAGGGTTGTGTTCACATCAATCAGATAACAATTTTCGCAGTGCAAAGGTAGTCAACTATTAGCAAAGACCAATTACAATCTTGTCTCTAGCATTCTTTATGATGGATGTTGAGTCCTAAGGAAGATGTGGAATATGAGAACTGTGTTCCTTTAACCACTTTTGAGAAAGTTCAGGTTATGATCAAAACAAGAAAATTAGGCATTTAAAATGACTTTATTATTTATTAGACATTACAATGACATTGTTCTGTACATGGTTCTCCAAGTCAACATGAGTAAGAAAGCTGAACCAAAAGATGACTTATCATTTCACCAGGGAGCTGTTCTCTCCCATTGAATGACAAGGTCCACTTTGCTGTAGGGTTACTGTACTTCTGTACTCATGCTGCAGATTTAGTCAAGTGATAGGTCTCGTATCCTGAGACATATTAATGGTAGTAGGTTGAGATCTCAGAGCTGAATGATATTCCGTTGGAATATTGAGTCAATTGGCTACATAACCATCAATGTTAGGCTACCCATTAACAAAACCTGCATTCTAAAAAGCATGTTTGAGTTACCAGAAGCCTGTTTCAGTTTTATGCTTGAGCACAATTTGGGATAAATCACAATATAGCCCACTGAAGGGAATCACTTGTGCAAATGTGTTCCAGATGGTTAGTCCAAGCACTACACAATGTATTTTCAGACATAATTGTCACAATGTCCAGAATACTGAAAATGAAATGTAAGACATGGGATACCTCCATTTGCTACTGGGTTTCTGTATTAAAACCTGTTTAATATAAAAAGGTGTTGTAGCTAGTTGTACAGAACAAGCTTGACTAAACAGACTTTAGTTCTGAAAGGAAAAACTAGGAAACAGACACTTGTTACTCAATCAATCCAAGCGTGTCTTAAAAGCACAACCAAGCCTTAGCCCAAATGAAAATATTAAAATCCAGCTCCATTAGAAAATCTATTAAAAATGGGGTAAAGAATAGGCAAAGGCGGTAAACTCTAGTTTTGAATTATGAACCCATTTAATTGTGTATTCATCAAGCCACAAAAAAGTATGTGACATAAGCTTGCTACAGAGTAGAGGCAACCTATAAACCAGCAAACCCAGTTTATAAAGATAAATTAGCTATAGGATCATAGTAATCAAATAAATGGATAAATCAAAACTTATTTATTGTATTCATTTTAGAAGTTAAGTTATTTAACTTCAAAGTAAAAAATAAAATAAAAAGTATTCTAAAAATAGTCATCACTCAATCATTAAGATTTGTAATTTGATGTTAGCCATGTCAACCCCTCATATAGTCCGTCTCCCGTGGTCGCACAGGAGGGCTGAACATACCAATTCCTATCTCTGATGCGGGTCAATCCTAGTTTCTCTTGGATTTCATGCGGCTTCATGGCATCTGGCAGGTCCTGCTTATTGGCAAAAATCAAGATGATGGCGTCCCTCATCTCACGGTCATTAATGATGCGATGGAGTTCCTGCCTCGCCTCATCAATGCGATCTCTGTCTGCACAATCCACAACAAAGATTAACCCCTGAGTGCCCGTATAGTAGTGTCGCCACAGGGGACGGATCTTATCTTGGCCTCCAACATCCCATACATTGAATTTGACGTTTTTGTAGGTGACAGTCTCGACATTGAAACCAACAGTGGGAATTGTGGTGACTGACTGTCCAAGTTTCAGTTTGTAAAGGATGGTGGTCTTTCCAGCAGCATCAAGTCCAAGCATCAATATTCTCATCTCCTTGTTGCCAAAGATTTTCGAAAGCATTTTCCCCATCATGAAAACAGTGCATAAATATTCCTTGTCAAATAAAAAAAAACTGGTTGGGTTCTTCAGTACATCCCGTATTACTTCCTTAATGTCAAAACCATGCAGCTTTCAACTTGATTTATTTGCTTAATCAGGCGTAACCCTGCAACTAACTATCAATGGACATGGTGTGAAATATGAAGCTCACCCTGAGCAGTCAGGATCAAATCAATGCTTAACGAATGTGTCGGTCTGTCAAATAAACTGGCAACAACAAGCTTATTCCTGGTGACAAATCAGTAACTATGAGGATTGCTGCTAATAACTTACTGCTCAGAGTTTAAAGTTCAAATATGTACCCAAAGGTTTGGAAAGTAAATTGTATGATAAGCCGTATACTTCTTAATTGTAGCTGTCACAAAATGTTAATATTATCGATTTCTTATTCCTATCGATTTCTATTAAATTCCGGGTCAGAGGGGCGGGGGCTGTTGATTAGACCAAGGAAATCGAATAGGCCCTCCAAAAACACTGCGGTACTTCGGACTTCCTCTTGGTGAGTGTGTTTCGAGGTCCCCCTCCTCGCCCTTGTTTCGATCAGCACCACCTGAGGAGAAAGGCAATTGTCTGTAACTATTCCATCAAACGTCGCACTGGGCTACCCACTCGTTCGTAGGAGCCCGTGATCCTATAGTCCCGGTGACTAGGGTGATTGATAAAAAATAAAAAACCCTCTTGTCCCCCTGAAACAGAAAAGGTTTGGGATGAGTGTCAGAAAGCTCAATTTAGCAAGGTGACGGCTGCTAGCTAACGTCAGCTAAATGCTAACTTCTAGCTTGCTAGCTACTTCACGCTGCATTGTGGATAGGTCAACGAAATTGAAAATGCAGACGTTAGTATGCACCCTTTATAATATTTTACACAAATCTCAAAATAAAATAAAAATATATTACCTTCTGTTTCCCCCCTCCTCTCTCAGTAATTTCCAACCTGCTTTCGTTTCTCTCCTTTTCAGTCGAGTTGAAGTGCTACTACCAAAGATTATTATAGCAAACCCAAGATAGACCAGAGCCTGACGTTTCCAATGGGAGTAAATTAATAGTGGGCAGGACAAGCAAGGAGGGTGGGCAGAGCCAAGCACAAGCTAGTTAGATACTATTGGTGCATTTTATCATTTATTTGCATATTTCAGTTAAGGAACGCCTACTTTGTGAAGTGCGCTTGTGCAATAACTCAATTCGCCCGTGCACTCCTTCTAAACAACGCAATTTTTAACAACTTTGGCAAAGTCTATAAAACGCAGTCCACTCTGTTTGTTACAGATTATAGTTTGGGAAACGGTATCAAGATCTACTGGACTTCCGTTCATCACCATATTTGGTAGTAAGTGGAACCGGGCTTCACATTTATACGTCTGGTGAAATATCTGTCTCATTGTTCTGTCTGTGCTTACAACTCTGATCTACCGGAAAGGTGTGGACTACATCACCCGCCACTTCCTCTGGCTCATTCAGTTGGTTTGCGCACGCTGTGTTCAGAGGAGCCATTTATGCTCCCCGGATTACTCTGACATCACAAGCATTCAAAAATGCGGTCCATTGATTAAAAGTAAAGGCATGGTGCGAATGTACTAAAAATCATGACCATTAATTAAAGAACGAAATTGCATCAGTAACAATATGTATTTGTAAATTAAAATACTACACGTGGTATGCTTAACAAACATATATATTTAAATGTAGGCTTCCTATGTCTTTCCTTAACATTTTTTAAAATGTAGACTAGGTTACTGTATGAATACTGTCCTCGATGCAAAGTGTAATATCACCACCTTGTGGCATACATCAGCGTTGTCTTTCATTTTACTGAAATGATTTACCAACGGTGCAGGAGATCCGTAGCCAGATGCCCCACTCAAGGTAGTGGTGGTAGGTGGACTAATATCTATCAGTTTTGTTCGGCTGTTTGAACCTCTGTGTGGACGCATGTGAGAGGGATACTCTCTGTTCTGATGTTTGCTGGAGTTATGACCTGTGGGCTGGTTAAAATGAAATTGTGTTTGTCACATGCGTCTAATACCTTACGGTGAAATGCTTAATTTACAAGCCCTTAACCAACATTGCAGTTCAAGAAATAGAGTTAAGAAAATATTTACTAAATTAACTAAAGTGAATTTTATTTGTATTTTTTATAAAGTAACACAAGAAAATATCATAACAATAACGAGGCTATATACATGGGGTACCGGTGCGGGGTACAGGTTAGTCGAGTTAATGAAAATAGTCCAGGTGGCCATTTGCTTAATTGTTCAGCAGTCTTATTACTTGGGGGTGGAAACTGTTAAGGGGCCTTTTGGTCCTAGACTTGGCTCTCCTGTCCCGCTTGCCGTGCAGTTAAAGCCGTTGGTTGAGGCCGTTGGTGTCTGGATGACCTGTAGATGACAAAGATCATGTGTTGCCATTTCCTGAAGGGTTCCATCGTCTGGATGGTGGCCATGTGTCTGTGTCTTATATCTGCAAACGTCAAGGTTGCCCAAGTAGCATACCATGTTAGTCTCAGTACCGGCACAGTGGTCCAAGGCCAATCTCATGCCGAGTTGAGGTTCCTTTGTGTTACTCCTCCCATCTACAGATGTGGTCATCTGGGCCCTGGTGCTCCCTGTTGGAGCACCAGGGATGGAGCTGCAGGGAGTCTTTGCTCTGGATCTCTGGGACGAGGGACAGCAGCCAGGCCTCTGTTTCCCCAATGCCCTGTAGTACTGTCTCTGCTGCTGCTCGATCCCCCTCATACAGTATCTATGAGCCAACTCCAGGCTACGGAGCAGGCCCTTATGCTGCTGGACTTGGTACCTGTGTAGTCCATGCTTCGTGGCAGTCAGTGGCTTCTGCATTTAGTTGTCGGTGGCTTCTGTGTATCACCTTATGGAGGAAGGAATAGCAAAACAATGGAAGTTCAATAATAAGCTATACCAGTATAGTAGCTGTGTATTTCCTGTGGTAGAACCATTGTATTAACATGTGACAATTGCATTGTATTTGCATAGCAATGGAGATGAGCATTTCTTTTTTATATTATTACACAAGTTGAGAAATGACAGTTGTGTAATAACAAAGATCTTCATCAATACATCTTTCTCATTTAAAGGAATGTAAAATCATACTATGAATAGATACAATACATAGACCTCATAAAATTATCCTTTTGATTCATCAAAGGTTATTTCACAGTAAGTCAAATAAATGGCACTCGCTTGAGAATGAAATCAGCATCCCTTTGATTAATTTAATGAGTCACATATCTCTGATACCCCATATCTCTGATATCCCCTAATCTCACAGGGATTCTTCAGAGTGGAAAGTTGGTTGTGTTAAATTCTACAACCACCTAAAAGGAAGTGATTCCCAAACCTTGGAAATCCACTTTGGGAATCAATGCTATCACCTACAGAGAGATGAACCTGGAGTTGAGGCCTCTAAGCATGGTGGACCTGGGGCTCTGTTCAAAAACACAAACATAGAGCCCCAAGACAGCAACACAATTAGACCCAAATCATTTGAAAACAAAAAAATAATTACTTAAAATATTGAAAAGAATTAACAAAAAAAAACAGAACAAACTAGAACGCTCTAAACAGACTACACAGTGGCAGAATACCTGACCACTGTGACTGACCCCAAATTAATTATCCTACGTCTTGAGGCAGGGGACGAGGAGCGCACAGGAGTTCACCCTGGACTTCCGGGCCCTGGCCGCCAGAGCGGGATGGAACGACAGGGCCCTGATCAACCACTATCGCTGCAGCTTGCGCGAGGATGTCCATCGGGAGTTGGCCTGCAGGGACACCACCCTCACCTTTGACCAGCTGGTGGACCTGTACATCCGGCTGGATAACCTGCTGGTCACCTGCGGACGTTCAGACTCGGCACTGTCGGTTCCATCTCCCAGCACCACCGCTCCGGTGCCTATGGAGATGGGGGGTGCTGCGCTCAGGGAGGCCGGAGGGGGGGCCTTCACGTGCACCATCTGTGGCCGCAGAGGGCACACTGCCGGTCGGTGTCGGGTTGGTCCACTGGGGGTTGAGGCAGAAGGCAGAGCGTTCTGGCATCATCCCAGGTGAGCTTGCACCATTCTCACCCAGAGCCCTCTGTTGCCCACCTGTTTTTACAAGCCAACTTCCCTGAGTTTTGCCCATATTCCCAACATAAGGCACTCGTCAATTCAGGCGCGGCTGGGAATTTTATCGACAGAGCATTCTTTACTAAACTAGATCTCAGGAGCGCTTACAACCTGGTGCGTATCCGGGAGGGAGACGAGTGGAAGACCATGTTCAGTACCACCTCAGGGCATTATGAGTACCTCGTCATGCCGTACGGGTTGATGAATGCTCCGTCAGTCTTCCAATCCTTTGTGGACTAGATTTTCATGGATCTGCACGGGCAGCATGTAGTGGTGTATATCGATGACATGCTGATATGCGCCGTTGCATGCGCCGAGCATGTGTCCTTGGAGTGCAGGGTGCTTGGTCGACTGTTGGAGCATGACCTGTATGTCAAGGCTGAGAAATGCCTGTTCTTCCAGCAGTCCATCTCCTTCCTAGGATACCACATTTCCACCTCAGGGGTGGAGATAGAGAGTGACCGCATTTCAGCCGTGCGTAATTGGCCAACTCCCACCACGGTAAAGGAGGTGCAGTGTTTTTTAGGGTTTGCCAATTACTACCGGAGGTTTATCCGGGGTTTATCCCATTACCTCACTGCTGAAGGGGGGCCTGGTGCGTTTGCAGTGGTCGGTTGAGGCGAACAGGCTTTTGGTCACCTAAGGGCTCTGTTTACCTCGGCTCCCGTGCTGGCGCATCCGGATCCCCCTTTGGCGTTCACGGTGGAGGTGGACGCGTCTGAGGCTGGGATAGGAGCCGTGCTCTCTCGGCGCTCGGGTACGCCACCGAAGCTCCGCCCCTGTGCCTTCTTTTCGAAGAAGCTCAGCCCGGCGGAACGAAACTATGATGTGAGGGACCGGGAGCTGTCGGCTGTGGTGAAGGCGTTGAAGGCGTGGAGACATTGGCTTGAGTGGGCTCAACACCCTTTTCTCATTTGGACTGACCACCTCAACCTGGAGTACATCCAGGAAGCGAGGAGACTGAATCCTCGTCAGGCAAGGTGGCCATGTTTTATACCCGTTTTGTTTTCACCCTTTCTTTCAGACCAGGTTCCCAGAATGTTAAGGCAGAAGCATTGTCCCGGCTGTATGACACAGAGGAGCGGCCCATGGATCCTACCCCCACACTCCCGGACTCCTGCCTGGTGGCGCCGGTAGTTTGGGAGCTGGACGTGGACATTGAGCGGGCGTTACGTGCAGAGCCTGCTCCACTCCAGTGTCCCGCTGGGCGTCTGTACGTTCCGACTGCTGTCCGTGACCGGCTGATCTATTGGGCCCACGCATCTCCCTCCTCTGGTCGTCCAGGCATCGGACAGTACGCTGTCTGAGAGGGAGGTACTGGTCGCCCAACTTGGCTAAGGACGTGAGGGTTTATGTTTCCTCCTGCTCGGTGTGCACCCAGTGTAAAGCTCCTAGGCACCTGCCCAGAGGTAAGCTACACCACTTACTCGTTCCACAACGGCCTTGGTCGCATCGGTCGGTCGATTTCCTCACCGATCTTCCTACCTCACAGGGTAACACCACGATCCTGGTCGTTGTGGACTGTTTCCAAGTCCTGCCGTCTCCTCCCTCTGCCCGGTGTCCCTACGGCCCTACAGACTGCGGAGGCCTTGTTTACACACGTCTTCCGGCACTAGTGTCTGATCGGGGTCCCCAGTTCACTTCGAGGGTCTGGAGGGCGTTCATGGAACGTCTGGGGGTCTCGATCAGCCTTACCTCGGATTTCCACCCCGAGAGTAATGGGCAGGTGGAGAGAGTGAACCAGGATGTGGGTAGGTTTCTGCGGTCTTATTGACAGGACCGGCCGGGGGAGTGGGCGGCGTTCGTGCCCTGGGCCGAGATGGCTTAGAACTCGCTCCGCCACTCCTCCACTAACCTCTCGCCCTTCCAGTGCATACTGGGATACCAGTATTGGCATCAGAGTCAGACCGAGGCTCCTGCGGTGGACGATTGGTTCAGGCGCGTGGAGGAGACCTGGGACGCCACCCATGTTCATCTCCAGCGGGCCATGCTGCGCCAGAAGGCCAGCGCAGACCATCACCACAGTGAGGCCCCGGTGTTCTGGCTCTCGACCCGAAATCTGTCCCTCCGCCTGCCCTACTGGAAGCTGGGGCCACGGTTTGTGGGGCCAATAAAAGTCCAGAGGAGACTGAACGAGGTTAGTTACCGGTTACAGCTTCCTCCCGATTACCTTATTAACCCCTCATTCCCATGTGTCTCTCCTCAGGCCGGTGATGGCGTGCCCGCTCCAGGAGTTTGAGGTGCAGGAGGTCCTTTTGGACATCGAGGGGGCCCCGGCGTGCTCCATACTGGAATCGAGGCATCGGGCGAGGGCCTGGGAGGGGTACGGTCCGGAGGAGAGATGCTGGGTCCCGGTGGAGGATGTTTTGGACCCTTCTATGCTGCGGGAGTTCCACCGTCTTCATCCGGATCGCCCTGCACCTCACCCTCTGGGTCGTCCCCGAGGCCGGTGTCGGCGCACTGCTGGAGCCGCGCGTCAAGGGGGGTACTGTCACGACTTCCGCTGAAGTCGGTCCTTCTCCTTGTTCGGGCGGCGTTCGGCAGTCGACGTCACCGTTCTTCTAGCCATGGCTGATCCACCTTTCATTTTCCATTTGTTTTGTCTTGTTTTCCCGCACACCTGGTTCACATTCCCTCACCAGACTAAATGTATATTACCCTCTGTTTCCCCCATGTCTGTGTGTGGAATTGTTCTTTGTGTAGGGTGTTACGCTACAGGCTGGTTTGTTTCAAACCTAGGTTTGTTTGTTTTGTTTAATCCGGTTCATGTTGCCGTGGTTGTACTTTGTGCTGCCTCGCCTGTGCCTTTGGGTCAGGGTGTATATTAAAGTTCTCCTGTTATCACCCATCTCTGCTCTCCTCTGCCTGACTTCCCGGCAACCAGTCACTCACCCCGTTACAGTGCCTCACAGCAGCAAGATTTGTGTCCTGTTGCCTCAAGAAAAGGGAAACCAGTAATGAACAAACACCATTGTAAATGCAACTCATATTTATGTCTATATATAGTCAGAAGTTTACATACACCTTAACCAATTACATTTAAACTCAGTTTTTCACAATTCCTGACATTTAATCCTAATAAAAATTCCCTGTCTTAGGTCAGTTAGGATCACCACTTTATTTTAAGAATGTGAAATGTCAGAATAATAGTAGAGAGAATTATTTATTTCAGCTGTTATTTCTTTCATCACATTCCCAGTGGGTTAGAAGTTTACATACAATCAATTAGTATTTGGTAGCATTGCTTTTAAATTGTTTAACTCGGGTCAAACGTTTTGGGTAGCCTTCCACAAGCTTCCCACAATACGTTGGGTGAATTTTGGCCTATTTCTCCTGACAGAGCTGGGGTAACTGAGTCAGGTTTGTAGGCCTCCTTGCTCGCACACACCTTTTCAGGTCTGCCCACAAATCTTCTATGGGATTGAGGTCAGGGCTTTGTGATGGCCACTCCAATACCTTGACTTTGTTGTCCTTAAGTCATTTTGCCACAACTTTGGAAGTATGCTTGGGGTCATTGTCCATTTGGAAGACCCATTTGTGACCAAGCTTTAACTTCCTGACTGATGTCTTGAAATATCGCTTCAATTTATTCACATAATTTCCCCAAATTTACTTTAACAAGGCACACCTGTTAAGCATTGTTTTTGGGGCATTTACACAATTTTACTGTTAAGCACTTTGGATAAAATGTCTGATGAAGGGTATGTCTACGCCAGGGATCATCAACTAGATTCAGCCACAGGATGATTTTATTCTTGAGGGGATGGTGAGGGGGCCGAAACATAATTACAAAGAATTTGTAGACTACAAATTGCCCGCAAGATGCCCAAAAGGATATATTTGACTAAAACATTTCTAACCCTCCTTACATTTGTATGTGATCACATACTGTATATCCCTCTATTTTCTAAGAAAATTTGGGGGGCCAAATAAATCTCCTGCAGGCCACCAGTTGGGGAGCCCTGCTCTAGGCTGACCAGCCCTTCTCATTTCATTCAGCATCCACTGATGTTGGTGGTACTTGGAGTAAACAGTAAACACTACACCATAATTCATGTGACCATAGTTTCTAGGTATAGGGCCTACTGTATAAAAACACTATTCCAAAGGCTCAGTTTGGAATTCTAAGGTTTTGTCTTTATGCAGTCTTTACATCTAGCCAGTGGCTAGTGGTCCACAGTGGCTGGCGGTCCACTTTTAGTCAGCCGTCTCATTCCAATGGCTTGACTCAGGTTTCACGCCTCTCAGCTGCCCTGCCTCACCTCTCCCATTGAAATGCATTAGCAGTCACGTGCCAGCATACCACGCTGCATGCATCCTTCTCCCACTTTAGGAACTCATTTATTGGAAAAGGCACTAACTAATTTACCATTGAAGACCTGGGGTCTGTCCCTGGTGTATTACATTAGCATATTCTGGTGAGCTGTTGTCCTATGATGAGTCATATAAGTTATTTCACAATACATGAATGATTAGACTAATGTAGCTCACAGATCACTGCACCTGTACATAGCCCATCTGTAAACAGCCCATCTATCTACCTACCTCATCCCCATACTGTATTTATTTATCTTGCTCCTTTGCACCCCAGTATCTCTACTTGCACATTCATCTTCTGCACATCTACCATTCCAGTGTTTAATTTCTATATTGTTATTACTTCGCCACCATGGCCTATTTATTGCCTTAACTCCCTTATCTTACCTCATTTACACTCACTGTATATAGACATTTTGTTTTCTTTTGTTCTACTGTATTATTGACAATGTTTTGTTTAACTCTGTGTTGTAACTCTGTGTTGTTGGATGTGTCGAATTGCTATGCTTTATCTTGGCCAGGTCGCAGTTGCAAATGAGAACTTGTTCTCAACTAGCCTACCTGGTTAAATAAAGGTGAAATAAAAAAAAGTATTTAAAAAAAGTCATTTTCTAACACAGCCTACTTTTCATGTCGAGATGATTCTCATGTTTGCCACTAGAGTTGAGTATAACACAAGGCATGATAAACTGAGAATGGTAAACCTGATAATGCCCCCTGAAAAGACTTGATTACTTACACATTTTATTTATTTATTTGCGTTATTGCAAAAATGCTCTTGGGGTAGTCTTTCTGTTTGACTTGCCTAATTAACAAGAAAGTAAACTCTACTAGGGCCTGGACAATAACAGAATGGGACGATACCAGTATTGCCATATTTTCTTCCTATGGCAAAAATGAAAACACGAAGTAGTCTTCATGACTTGGTCCTTTTAAAAACCTGCTGTATGTAAAATATTTAGTGCTATAGCTCGGAAAATAAATAAATGACTCTGGGTGACCCAGTGACTCTGGGTGACATGATGTTTGTTTCCAACATTAGGGCTGTTTTCCTAAAGAAGTTACATCTACTTCGTGTTTTGTTTCCAACATTAGGGCTGTTTTCCTAAAGAAGTTACATCTACTTCGTGTTTTGTTTCCAACATTAGGGCTGTTTTCCTAAAGAAGTTACATCTACTTCGTGTTTTGTTTCCTTGCCATGATACTAACGAATATGGCGATACTGGTATCTTCCCGGCCCTAGACTCTACCATATTGCTACACTCTCCAACCCAAGGTCCCTAGGCTATGTCAGAGCCCCCTCTTTACAAAATCAACATCAGACTCAGATCTATATAGGCTGTTGTTGAGCTCACCCTACCTGAACTCTGACTGATTTGTTGCTCCATACTCTAATGGTAACGTCACCTTCTCAACTCTGTCTCTCTCCGTCTCTCATACACAGTGCTGTCCCCAGAGCCTAATGCGCTTGTGAAGGCCCTGCGAAAGCTTCCCATCCTCCATGATGAGGAGTATGCTCTGCAGTCCCATATGTACGAATACTACAGCACGAGTGGCCCACAGGAGAACACCCTGGCCCTGCCGTAAGTAAGTCACCCATGCACTCCACCTCTCTCCTGGCTCCACCTCTCCCTTCACCTCACTCCTCTCCAGGGCTCCTCTGCAGCCTTCTATCCCTATTTCTGTTTATTCTTTTTACTTTGCCTTTGCTGTTATTAATATATTGGCTAGTTAAATGTCGAGATGTTTTACTTTATTTTCAATCTTCGTACAGTGTACAATCATTCAAACTGTGAAAAGAGAAATGTTTGACCTCCATGCAACAGCTCATCATGGTAGATTTAGACTAATGTAGCCTTGTGCTATTTGACTGATAGACTTCAGATGGAGAGCTTTGAGTTCGATACAGATCATAAAAGACGAACAGACTAGGCTAATAGTAGTTCTATCTACTCTTATAGAAATATCTGACCCTCTACCTACCTCTACTACCGATACATAAATGTTTACGCCCTTACCATTTTTTTTTACACAGGAGTCTATTGTATTGTTGTGACTTTATTTTCATTAATCTGATGACTGATGTTTATCTAATAAACTAAATATATGTCATTGTTACCTGATTAAATGAATCATGTAACAATGAACTAATTAGGATTTGGGGCACCATGAGAGCGGTTGTTTAAAATAATTGCCATCTCCCAAATTAAACTCTAAAGGTCTTTACCTATCACATCCATAAAACAGTCAATGTATTAATCATAACCTTGTATCATATCATCATTCTGAACAGTCGTAACGTCCTGCATCTGCAAAAAAATCCAGCCTTACTTATGATTCAGTACTACACAAATTGGTTTAATGATTTATTTACTAGCTAACTAAATGATAACACAGGATAAACATACAGACTTATTACATTAGAAACAGGTCCCTAGCGGACTGACACAATAGAGATGGAGAGGGAGGGAGAAAGAGAAAGAAAGAGACACTTATCGTTGGTACATTTTTAGAAACTACTCTCACAGTAATCATATACTTTTCACACGAACTGCCACCCATTTTGAGTAAAAAATTGCTGTGTATCGCTGTCGGAACTAGATCTTCTTAGAAAGGGTGTTAGGCCTTTCCGCGGCACGCTTGTAAGGCTCTGATTGTCCAAAAGGGGTCATCACCCGTCTCTTCTACTGTTGTTATCCGGTGATTTGTCGTGTAGTCCTGAACAAAACTACAGTTTATTCTACTTTCCATTCACTCCTGAAGCTGCCTCTTTGAAGATAAGCTATCCAGCCGTGTCGATGGTTCCCATTGGGTGATGAGAGTAGCGTAATACGATGTTTTGAGAAGAGTAGTAGAATGGTCCCACTTAAATTCACTTTTCTAGATATTTTACTTAGGACAGCTAATCAGCCGTACCAGTGATTTTCCGGGAGGTGACGTTATTGTCTCTATCTCGTGTTGAGATTTCAGAGTTCAAACCACTTTGGACGTGAGCTGCAGCTACACGCCTCTCTGGTCTGATATGTTAATTCTTAACCCACCATGTTATGCAGTTCATTCAAAAGGGGCCGTTTGTGACGCTGACACGCTCTCTGACTTCACTCAAGGTGCGGTGACTACTCAGTTGTACAAAGTTATAGAAACAATTTCCTCTTATAGTTTCTAAGATCACATCCCTCTCTTAACAAAAACGCTTTCATAATTTTTAATATTTCATACACAACGTCAAGGATGGAGACTTTGTACATGTAGTGTATATACTTTTCTAGTTACAGTATTTCCTTTATAACCTTTTAGAATGTGTTAGAGTTTCGGTGGGAAATGGCTGTGAAACAAAGGCACATTCCTGTGTGAATTTGGAGAGGGAGATAGCTGAAAGTTCTTACCCCTGATTTACAACAGGGTGTCAATTGTTGCTTCATTTGAGCTGCTTAATTTGACAGTCAAATTCAAAGATAAGACATTGCCAGATTTCAAGGCTTTTTCAATCTACAAGGCTTTTTAAAAGGTTCGTTGAAAAAACACATTGTCGTGTACAGCATATCATGTCAGGATAAAGGTTGAGATCCTCCCCCAAAATCAGTTCAGTATGGCTCCTCCATAGCAGGAGACCTACAGGCTATAATATCACACATTTCTATTCCCTGCATGCCTGGGAACATGTCACTCTAAAACTCTCTGTGTTGTTTTGACAGAGTGCTGACACACCACGCTGATGAACTATCAAAAGGGTCCTGTAGTACTGGTAGCATACTGTATGCCTGCGCTACACTACGCTACGCTATGCTGTGTGTCTGAGAGTGGTTTGATTCCTCTGTATTTGTCCCACCTGGTGTCAAAACGTGCCTGGCAGGAACAGTTTGCTGCTCAGTCGTGTCTGTGTTTGAATCTATCAGGGAGTGATCCTACGAGCACACACCTGCAGGGAGTTGTGAAGCAGCATGTCTGTAGTGGTTTTCACGGCTGCCTGACCTTATGCCCTTATTCCATCTCTTCAGATAATTTGTTTCGCTCCCTCTAGAGAGAGAGGTAATCTCATTGGTTCATGTCTAACTAAAAACAGTGCAGCACAGTCGAGTTATCACAATGTTTCTGTAATACCCCAAGCACCCCCAGGAGCTTTCTGCTGTCGGGCAGCAAATAGGCCTGCGAGGGGTTGCTGGTGACACGCTTGCAGGGAGTGAGACTAATCTGTGTTAAGTGTGTTTCATCCTTGTAGTCTGGGTCTGTGTGTTCAGGAGCAGCGAGAGGGCCCTCTGCTGAATGGGGTCCTGGCAGGTCGGGTCCAAGGGGTGCCCACTATCGCCCCTCCAGATGGAGGCTGAGCCCAGACCAAGGAGCCTTGGGTCAAATCCCTCCCAGCAGCCTCCTCTTCTCTCTTGGCCTGCAGTGTTGGGGCCATTGGGGGTGCCCCTGTCTGCCTGCACGCTAATCCATACAGATACACATGCAGGGCTCAGCCCCTCAACCTCAAACACACTCAGAGCAGCTCTGGACCACAGATAAAGGCTGGCAGGATGGGGCTGGGTTATAGGGGACTGATAAGAGGACTACACAAGCACAGTATTTTTCAAGCTAGTCTGAGCGAGGCTGTTTGTGTGTGCGCATGTGCATGTGTGTGGAGGGGCTGCTGGCACTGTGCCTGCTTGGATCATGGTAGTGTCTGTTTGGAGAACTGCCATGTGTCACCTCCCTAGCCCTTTGTTCCTCACCCCCTGATCACTCCAACAGCCTCACAGGGGATTCATAGGACATCACCTTCCGTCCCTAAAAATAATTATATCAGTCTCATTAAGTTCAGTAGTTGATTCAATCATCCTCTTTCCTCCTTGCTTCTGTGAGGTTCTTTTTCATTATTACCATCATCATGTTCCTTTGTGTGGCAGCACAGTTTGATTAACACAAACTAGCTGTCAGTAAACATTGCTAATAAATGTCCCTAATGCCTGAAATACTTAGTTTGCACTTTGCAGTGAGCATGTGCAGTGGACTTGAAATAAAATTGGCAAAGCTGATATCATTATATCCTAACATTACTTGAATTTTGAAGTGTATGCAGTAGGAAATTGGTTTATTGATTTATTGAAAAGCTGCAAGTGAAAAGTGGTAGTGAAATTCTCTGTGGGAAGCCTCCTCTCCCTTCCCAATACTCTGCTCCTCATCAGCAGGTTAGGCCACGGGGCACCTACCCTCGGTATGCTAATACCTGTTTCCCTGCCACACTGTTGGCTACACCAGGAGATAAATTAATAATTGGTGATTTTAATATTGTTTCCAGCGGCACTAACGCTTTAAGATTATCAACAACATATGTTTGAGGATTGTGTGTGGAGCCAGGGCTAATTAGGGTGGTGTCTTTAGGCCCCTGGTTAGGTGCTGAGGGGTGAACTTGCTATTCCCCTGCTGTTCTATTGAACCCCCAACTAGGGGATGATGTGCACCCCCCATCCGTGTTTCTAGCTGTCTTATGGTAATGTGTGTGTGTGTGTGGGGGGGGGGCCGTGTCCCGTGTCTTAAAAAGGGAGATTAAATTGAAAATCTTTTCACAGCTGCTTAGCAGAGGCACACTATCTTATTAGGGTGCTAGGACAACATGGTTAGAGGAGTCATTAATATGCATGGGAGGCCAGGAGCAACTGACCCTATAATTAGAACATGGCGTCTCGCTAAGACATGAACCCATCCCTTTTTTAAAGCGTCGCAGAGATCTAACTAGTCATCCCCCCTCCACACATCTAACAACCACCCCTCAGAACATCCTCAAATTAGTAACTCCCCATACAGTGTCATACTGAGCAGAAGAAACAACAAAACTTCCCAGGGCGTCTCCCCCTTCCCCTCTAAAATGAGCTAATCCATGCCCCCTCCACCACACGTCCATAATTCACACCTCACGCTTTGGAACTGGTTTGGGCACCCTGCTGCTGAAACAGAAGGCCAAATAGACTTTGTCTTCATAAAGTAGACTAGGCTTGTCTCAGTCTTTTCCTTTCTTTAACCTCGGCCTGTTCCTCTCTAATGTAAACAGAACCAAGTCTCACTGCCTTTGTAAAGTAAACAAAACATCCAAGACAAAGACCCCCTAAAGTGATTTCCATTTTTAAAAACGTGATCGCCTCATTTGCTTAACCTTGATTGTTTATGTGTATCCGTGTAAACAGTCTGCTCGGTTGTAAATGCACTGCGTTTCTTTCGGGGTGTTTTCTGTGATTAGTTTATTATTGGATGATTGTGACTCAAAGTAAACGTGTGTCTTTTCACAGGCTGTCAACTGAATAAGAGGATAGTGTACACTTTTTTAGAGTACAGCCCTTTGCAATATGACCATAGATGACTGGGCTACACTTGGGAAGGACATTGAGGTACTTGGTGTTGTCATTTCTCACTCTAACACTAACCATAACCCTGACTTTAACCATATGCATAAGCAGATGCATTATGTATCACATAATGTATTACAATAATACAACAGTCTCAAATCATTCCCTGAAGTAAAAGTCAGTTATCATAATTTTTTAATTAACCATGCTGTTTTTGGTACTGTACTGTCGCTTTTGTAATAAATACAGTAGTCATTTCAAAAAGCATGTGGCAAGATGTAGACTACACATTTTGACCTTGGAACTTCAAGTCTGATCCTGTTCTCTTTATTGTCTCTTGGTTCCAGAAACACTACGAGAAATATGACGGTTTTGTCATCCTCCATGGCGTGGACACTATGGCCTACACAGCATCTGCTCTGTCCTTCATGTGTGAGCACCTGGGGAAGCCTGCCATCCTCACCGGCTCCCAGATACACCTGCCATCCTTCTGGCTGAACTGCCTGATGAAGATAACAGAAGCGTGAGATGTTGTTTATATGACCTCTTGCAGATCTATGAGACGAGGTACGATGGAAGAAACAACCTTTTGGAGACACTGCTGATCGCTGGTCAGTTTTCAATTCCTGAGGTGAAGAGTGGTGTTAGGAGCCTCCTTAAAGGAGGGAGGTGCAGGAATCAGGAGCAGGAGAACAAGGAAGCCCCAGTGGCACAATCGTTTATTAAAGACGTCCCAACTCAGCAACAACATGGGGGAGAATATGCCCAAACGAGGTCGCCACCCACAGGGAAATAAACGTTACACACGGAGGAGAAACCTCTACTCCTAAACATATACCAAACGGTACAAACTGCCGTGTGAAAGAAAACTCCGTGGTTCAGATACGCACCCCTAACAAAGATACCACAGCAAACAATTCCTCACAAAGACTAGCAGGCAGCGGAGGTAAATAAACCCCCCGAAATCAACTAATAGGACACAGGTGTAAACAATACAAAGGAAAAGGACAAATGGATCGGTGGCAGCTAGTAGGCCGGCGACGACGACCGCCGAGCACCGCCCGAACAGGGAGAGGAGCCACCTTTGATGGAAGTCGTGACAAGTGGAGGGAGGCTTCTTGGCAGCTCAGTTGCCTACAAGTCACTGGTACCTGTTTTTGAATGTGAACTTGAATAATGTATTTTATTTGAACCTTTATTTAACTAGGAAAGTCAATTAAGAACAAAGTGCCTTAGACCGCTGCGCCACACAATCATCAAATGTTGATGAATGAAATCTTCAATTCCCAGTTGCTATTATTTATATCAGACTAATTCCCCATTGCATATCTTTTGTACTAAAATTCTTTTTTATCTTGCTGAAGTGTGTCTGTCTAGCTTTTTAAGCTGCTGTGGATTTGAGCTTTTGTGATATAACTTATTTCGAATTTCAACATAAATCAAATCCACTGAGATAGTAGAGGCTATGTTGTACCTGATTGATAAAGGTGTGAGGATGAGCTATGTTGTCAGACAATAGGCAACAAAAGCCTTAAACCTCTTGTCTAACAAGACTGTTCAGTAAAGCATGGGAATGTGCGAGTGTCGCAATACAGGACCTGACCTGAAACTGCCAGACGAGACTTCAGAGTTGTGTCAAATGGTGTTTGTCTTTAAGAGTCGCGGAATAACAAACGTACACACTCTCTGGGGCCTTTAACGGATGCTGTATCTAGAGAATGTGCTGCTATCAATGAAGACAGATTGATACATTTTAAATGAAGATATGAGGAAAATGTAGTTGTAATTGTGTTTTGTCATATGCTCTGTTAAAACCTTTCTAGGGCAGGCGTTTCACTAGCGGAACCCCTCGACAACATTCTGCTGAAAAGGCAGCACGTGAAATTCTAAAATATTTTTTAGAAATATGTAACTTTCACACATTAACAAGTGCAATACTGCAAATGAAAGATAAACATCTTGTTAATCTACCCACGTGTCCGATTTCAAAAATGCTTTACAGCAAAAGCACAACATCTGATTATGTTAGGTCATAGCCAAGTCAAAAAAACACAGCCATTTTTCCATCTGATCTTCATCAGATGACACTCATAGGACATCATGTTACACAATACATGTATGTTTTGTTCGATAATGTGCATATTTATATCCAAAAATCTCAGTTTACATTGGCGCCTTACGTGCAGTAATGTTTTGATTCCAAAACATCCAGTGATTTTGCAGAGATACTCATAATAAACATTGATAAAAGATACAAGTGTTTTTCACAGAATTAAAGATAGACTTCTCCTTAATGCAACCACAGTGTCAGATTTTTTTTTAACTGTACGGAAAAAGCATAATCTGAGAACGGAGCTCAGAACCCAAAACAGCCAGAGGAATATCCGCCATTTTGGAGTAAATAACACCATAAATATTCACTTACCTTTGATGATCTTCATCAGAAGGCACTCCCAGGAATCCCAGTTCGACAATAAATGACTGATTTGTTCCATAAAGTTCTGTAAAGTCCATAATTTATGTCCAAATAGCCAAATAGTTGTTAGCGTGTTCAGCCCAGTAATCCATCTTCATGAGGCACAGGCACTTCGTCCAGACAAAAACTCGAAAAGTTCCGTTACAGTCTTTTAGAAACATGTCAAACGATGTATGGAATCAATCGTTAGGATATTTTTAACATAAAACATCAATAATGTTCCAACTGGAGAATTGCACTGGAACGAGAGGTAACTGTCAGGAGCGCGCGTCATGAGACCGAGGCACTCTGCCAGACCACTGACGCAAAGAGGTCTCATGAGCCCCTCCTTTATAGTAGAATCCTCATTCAAGTTTCTAAAGATGGTTGACATCTAGTGGAAGCCGTAGGAAGTGCAACTTTATCCATATCTCAATGTGTATTCGGTAGGCTAAGCTTTGAAAAACTACAAACCTCAGATGTCCCACTTCCTGGTTGGATTTTTCTCAGGTTTTCGCCTGCCATATGAGTTCTGTTATACTCACAGACATCATTCAAACAGTTTTAGAAACTTAAGAGTGTTTTCCATCCAATACTAATAATAATATGCATATATTAGCATCTGGGACAGAGTAGGGGGCAGTTCACTCTGGGCACGCTATTCATCCAAAAGTGAAAATACTGCCCCCTATCCCAAAATAGTTTTAAATCAATGGCACAAAATAGCCAAGCGATAAATTACCTTAGCGTTGTGTCTGTTGAAGGGCATATATATAGTGGCAAGAAAAAGTATGTGAACCCTTTGGAATTACCTGGATTTCGGCATAAATTGGTCATACAATTTGACCCGATCTTAGCAAAGGAGAACAGGGATGTAAACAAATATGTTCCGGAAATCTGTGAGAAATAAGCTTTTTGTGCGTATTGAAAATGTCTGGGATCTTTAATTTCAGCTCATGAAACATTGGACCAACACTTTACATGTTGCGTTTATATTCTTGTTCAGTATAGTAATATCCTGTTGTAGAAAGACTAAATCAGGATATCCCCATTTGGAGCCACCTTCATCTAAAAGTCTTCATTGCAGCTGTGTTGTGGTGAATCCTCTCATGAAGGCCCTACTGTGTTTTCTGACAAGCCACCATCATATGGGTGTTTCAAGTGGTCTACATACAGCCAGGATCTGCTCTGGGGTTGCCAGCAGCACTAAGCCCAGTGACAAAATGAGACAGGGTTATGGGGCATGTCCAATTACCCACTAAAGACGAGGGTCTTGGCACCGACATTTAAACACTTAGATACACCTCCCTAACTACAGACTGAGGGGAGGATGACTTTACTGTCTCAATCTGGTCCCTCTGCCATGTTGCTCTTTTATCTATTTGAATCACTTGCTTCTTTTTTGATTATGCATCAGGCTCTTCTCTGCCTTCCACGGTCTTTGCCATCATGGGGGTTATTTAGGAATCTGTGTTGCACACATTTTTGGCTAGCTAGAGGCTTGATCCGAATCCAATGGAGGATTTGGGGCTATGCCCAGCTCTTGCTATATTTCCCTGCCTGCACAAGTTAGGTCTAAGGTCCAAGGGTTGCCAGGTGAAATGACGCTGTCTCTTAGCACCTCGATGTTAATGGTTCCCCATGCCTGGCCATTTGAGCCGTCTCCTCTCCAGATGCCAGGGCTGGTGTGGTAAAGAGCTTTCCTAGAGCCAGTGAATCACCCTGAGACTGAGAGACAGCCTGGGTGGCATTGGCACCAGGTGGACTGGGGGGAGGCAGGGGGGCTGGTAAAGTCTGGGCCTATTGTTAAACCCTATCCTAGCTTGCGCTGTACACTTCTCTCCCTCTTTTCCTACCAGCCAGACTAAAATGGCCTATCTTCTCGCTCTCTCTTTCTCTACAGGTGAAGTCCTTCCTGCAGTCACCCATGGAGGGCGTCGTCCTGGAGACCAAGCTGACCTGCTGAAGGAGTTCCGGAATACCACAGAGAGCGGTGTGATCATTGTTAACTGCACCCAGTGTCTGAGGGGTTCTGTCACCACATCATACGCCACTGGAATGGTAGACCAGAAGACAATGTATGTTTAATGGGAGAGTATGATGTGGATGGATGTGTGTCCTTAACGTTTCTTCCTGGTCTTCTCAGGTCCTGAGTGATGCAGGGCTGGTGGCAGGCAGTGACATGACTTCTGAGGCTGCACTCTGCAAGCTGTCCTACATGCTGGCCAGGAAGGAGCTAAACATAGAGGCCAGGAGGACATTAGGATTCATAGTCTAAATTCACAGTCCTTCAGTCCCTACACAATGTTGGCCCTTTGTAGAGAGAATTCTGAAGCCCAACCCTAGTGACACGTCTGACTCCTTTGTATGAAACAAATATCACATTAGAGTGTAAAGAGAAGTAGATATCAGAGTTGATTCACATGGCGATAAAGGGATCATAGAAGTGACAAGCTGATGACATCTTTGATCATGCTTGACTGTATCTGTGTGTTGTGCTGTCTGTGTTGCCCTGACTGTGTCTGTGTGTTGTGCTGTCTGTGTTGCCCTGACTGTGTATGTGTGTTGTGTTGTCTGTGTAGCCCTGACTGTGTCTGTGTGTTGTGCTGTCTGTGTTGCCCTGACTGTGTCAGTGTGTTGTGCTGTCTGTGTTGCCCTGTCTGTGTGTTGTGCTGTCTGTGTTGCCCTGACTGTGTCTGTGTTGTGCTGTCTGTGTGTTATGTGTCCAGATGCTGAGTCAGAACCTGCGGGGGGAGATGATCGGTGACCTGCAGGGGGCCAAGCTCACTCTGAGCGACAGTCGCTTCATTCAGGTCATCTCCAAGTCCCTGAGCATCAATAGTAAGAAGGTGAGGCCACGTCACACTGTCACCACCACTGAGACTGCAGGGTTACCTTCCACCTAACAGGTTTTTATCAGGCTCTGGCTTATCTGAGAGGACAGAGTTCCCATTGTAGTACAAAAAACAGCTTTCTCCAGTCGTTGCACTGCCCAGCACTAGGGGAACAATGTCACAAGTAGTCTAAAGTAGAGTTGAAAAAAATGTGTTGAATCCAACTTTATAGTGTAGTTTTTACATCACTCATAACATAAAACATTAATTTACTGATTGTCAGCCTTTGTATTGGCATGATGTTTCTCTACTGTTTCTCTATAGAAGCCATAAGGGATGCCCTGACCCCCACCTTAGCTTGTGCTGCTTCTAAAGATTGGAGACGTGGGGGCCTTAGATGCCTTAAAGGAGATGGTGAGGAACAGTTATTTAAATACAACCTATCACAATTTTATTTTACTAGGCAAGTCAGTTAAGAACAAATTCTTATTTTCAATGACGGCCTAGGAACAGTGGGTTAACTGCCTGTTCAGTGGCAGAACGACAGATTTGTACCTTGTCAGCTCGGGGATTCAAACTTGCAACCTTTCAGTTACCAGTCCAACGCTCTAACCACTAGGCTACCCTGCCACCCCAAAGTCTGTTCGTAAAAATAATCACTGCAAAAAGCTCATATTTTATAAGGAGGGGAGAGTTCAGTCCATATGTTGTTAGTGTTCTTGGACACGCATGTTCCCAGACTGATAACACAGACAATGCACTGTCAAATGTGTGTGATTTTATTACTCCCTTAGTCCCACGGTTCATCTGGTTGAACCTGTCAGTGCAGTGCGTACCAAAGATTCCTGCTGAGTTTCATGAGATAGCCTCAGTAGTCATAATGTGTTAGATGTAAAGATTCATTTTGATACGGTCTCCTTGGCAGTTAACTTTAGACATGAGGATGATTGCCTAGTGTTTCCAGTCAATTTCATTTGAAGTAACCCACTTATTTTGGTCTTTGGAGCTTGTTTTATTGGGGTTATATTTCAGTATGAATAGAAGAATGGGTTGGCTACTCTTTTAAAAATGTCTATCAATTCAAGATGAAACTGGCTGTGTCAGAAATCTGTCTTCCCTACTACTTACTAAAACGCCATGCTGTGTACTAATCGTACTGCATACTATTTAGCAATACTGTTTAGTGAAAACGAATGCAGTAAGCAACAAATATCAACACACTATGCTCATTCATACATTCACCCACTTATATGATTATCAGCTTCTTGCTGTCAAACACACGTGGGTCTGGAAAGACGATTATCTTCCTCAATTGTACTGGCCGAAATGCCGAAATTAGTATGTCCTGGCATTTAAGCATTCTCAAATGTGAAATTTCACATACTATCAAACATTCTATTTTTGCATACCCAAAAGGCCTACTATTTAGATTCCAATTACAGGTATTCAGACACAGCCACTGTCACCATTCAGAAAGGTATGCTCCAGGTACATGTGTAGCACACTGTGCACTACATGGGTTTGATACCTCAATACACTGTTTTATATACACCGTGGTGCCATCACAACGTAATCTACGGTATGTGATGCGTTTCTTGTCATCAGGGCAGTAACCTGAGTCTGGGGGACTATGATGGACGCACCCCTCTGCACATCGCTGCCAGTGAGGGCCACCTCAAAGTGGTGCAGTATCTACAGGACCAGGGAGCCACCGTCCATGCCAAAGATTGCACACCCCTGCGCGCTATGTATTTCAGGTAGGAATAAGCTAACATGTGGGCCAAAACAATAGCTTTACATTTCTTTGTGTGTGTGTGTGTGGGGGGGGGGTGGTGGGGGGGGGCATTGGGAGGTTGGGTGAATGGAGTATGATACGTCCTTAACAGCTTTGCCTCTACAATAGATGTTCACCCATCCCTTATGATTCAAGCCCCCAGTAGCCAAATCTAACTGACTTCTTCTATCTGCCCAGGGAGTGGTGTGTGCATCACACAGTAATGATATCATTCACACAGAATTAAGTGGGACATTTGAAATCCCCCGTTGGCCATTAACAACCTCCTTATATTTCCATGGCAGTCTTTAGAGCGAATGGTGTACAAACAGCAGGCAGTTAGACGGCAGCTCATTACAGTGTCTGAGGCAGGGAGTCTGGGCCTGCTAAATGACTATCATGTCCAGGAGGGAATGACTGCTACTGGGGCTCTCAGATGGGGGTTGAAACCAGAGGAAGAGTCCTAATGGAGTTTAAAGGCCACCACAATAATTAGCTGCCAATTGGGCTAATTGTAATCTTCTAATACCTCCAGTATTCATTTTTACCCCAAATTGTTATTATTTTCATGTTTTTTTAATCATCCATTGACATTGCTGTGTGCTCATATCATTTATTTGGGGAATGTAAGACATTCAAGGCTGCAGTGTTTAGTATCACGCTGTGAGTGCCTCAAGGAGAAATGTGTGTGTGTGTGTGTGTGTGTGTGTGTGTGTGTGTGTGTGTGCCTGTGTGTGTGTGTGAACTAGCATTGAGAGAGGTGGATGTAAACCGTTGGCAGGGCAGGCACAGACAAGCCCATGTTGTCTTGGTACTGAAGGGCTGAGGGTTGCTGAGTGGGACCTGGTAGCATAATTAACCTCCGACGCTTGGTTGGGGAAATAGCCATATCCCATTCTGTCTCTCTTACACTGTCAAAATCTCTGTTTTGTTACAGCTCTTTGTGATAATGCAATATGTTCCATTTTGTAAGAGTTACTTGAAATAAATATCCATTTTATTTCTGACAGATTTTTTTTAGTTTTTAGGCTCTATGCCATTTCCTCCTAAGTTTAAACCACATTTCAAAAGCCTACTATTGTTCCTTCCCGATGACCATATAAGGGTTGAAACACAGTACAGCGAAGGGTAGTGTCTTGAACCAGTCTGACCTGCCTGTCCACAGCTTCATGGATGACAGAAACGGTCCCTTGTCTCTAGGAAAAGGACTGAAATACATTAGCCTTGGCTTGCCACTGTCCCTATGGCCAAAACCTATCTCAAAGTAGATTTAAACGTGCATGACCTACACATACCGTAGTGTGTGCATTTAACCTTTTAAACATTTGATGGATGTTCTAAGTTTAAATTCTATGAAAGTCCCTGGTTCTGGCCATGGCCTTCTGTCTCTACCATTGTGTAGTGCATCCTTGGAGCTGCTGAGACGTTCTGCTCAGGCTCCATGTGTGGGTGGTTAACTGTGGGGGCATCCGGAACTTGTCCCTACTCGTTTAGCACCCAGTCACAGTGCCACAACTTGTCACTGTCAACAGAGACTATGAGAACTTGCTAGAAAAATGACTAATGCACACTGCAGTCATAATAAAGCACAGGTCAAACAATGATGGATCACTAGTGTTCCATCTAATCGTTTCAGTTTCAACTGATCTCTGACTCGCACTGTGAGCTTGATTCTGCTTTGCACGTGTCATCTTTTCCTTGATTGTAGTACACTGTATATAGCATCTGTACTTGAAAACTGTTTCTCATATCTCTGTCTGTCTGTCCGTCTCTCTGTCCATCCAGACACAAAGAGGTGGTGAAGTTGCTGAGAGAGACAGGAGTCCGTTTCTCCAGCGATGAGCTGAAGGATGCAGGCACAGAGCTGTGCAGGTGAGACACACACACACACACGCACGCACGCACGCACGCACGCACGCACACACACACACACACACACACAGCACTTTCTCACACATGCATTGCCCGAAGGCCCATCCCACATAGTTTGTGCAGGTACGACCAATTGTCCAAGTTGTCTTGCATAAAAACTTGAAATGCTCCCTGACAGCATAGCTCTGGACCACTGCAGCATCCAAACGTCACCACCACAGAACCCTGAACTAATCAATTAGTGTGATTATACAATAAACCCTGATGTTATTACTGTAGATATCTGGTTGTTTTAGTCCCTTTATCATGAAACCACTTGAATAGGAACCCTCCAAGTGAATTCACTGGTGGTGTTTGATGTGTTAGTCTGGCATCCAATGCTGACATCGAGGGCCTGGAAATGTGGCACCTGGCCGGGGGAGACCTGAGCATATGAGGCTACGACGGGAAGATGCCCATGGATGTGGTGAGTGTTCGGGACTGGGAGCCTCTCTCCCATTTACAAACATGGGTAGTAAAGGATGGATATGGTTAAGATCCCACATAAAATACTACAGTATTTAATTTGCATATACACTGCTCATTCCCCTCCCCCAAATTCCAAAAAGTGAGAAACTTATATGCCAAGTTTAGGACATATATTGTGTTCCCTGCAAATATTTTTTGTCACAGTCTATGGCTTCAGCATTTTTTCAGGCCTTTCTCTGACACTGTCTGATATAGAGGTCCTGGATGGCAGGGAGCTTGGCCCGAGTGATGTACTGGGCTGTCCGCACCACCCTCTGTAGCGCTTTGCGGTGAAGGGTGTTCCATTTGCCAATGCAAGCGGTGATGCAGCCAGTCAAGATGCTCTCGGTGGTGCAGCTGTATGACTTTTTGAGGATCCAAGGACCCATGCCAAATCTTTTCAGCCTCCCGAGGGAGAAGAGGCACTGCCGTGCCCTCTTCACGACTATGTGGGTGTGTGTGGACCATGTTAAGTCCTTAGTGATGTGGAAGCCAAGGAACTTGAAGCTCTCAACCCTCTCAACAACAGCCCAGTCGATGTGGATGGTGACGTGCTCTCCCCTCTTTCTCTTATAATTCACGACCAACTCATTGGTCTTACTGATGTTGAAGGAGAGGTTGTTGTCCTGGCACCACACAACCAAGTCTCTGACCTCCTCCCTGTAGGCTGTCTCATCGCCGTCGGTGATCAGGCCTACCACCCTCATGTTGTCAGCAAACTTGATGATGATGTTGGAGCATAGCCACGCACTAATCACACACCCCTGAGGGGCCCCCGTGTTGAGGGTCAGTGTGGCGGAGGTGTATTTGCCTACCCTCACCACCTGGGGCAGGCCAGTCAGGAAGTCCAGGATCCAGTTACAGAGGGAGGGGTTCAGTAAATCAAATCAATCAAATGTATTTATAAAGCCCTTTTTACATCAGCAGATGTCACAAAGTGCTGTACAGAAACCCAGCCTAAAACCCCAAACAGCAAGCAATGCAGATGTAGAAGCACTGTGGCTAGGAAAAACTCCCTAGAAAGGAAGGAACCTAGGAAGAAACCTAGAGAGGCACCAGGTTCTTAGGGGTGGCCAGTCCTCTTCTGGCTGTACCGGGTAGAGATTATAACAGTACATGGCCAAGATGTTCAAACATTCATAGATGACCAGCAGGGTCAAATAATAATAATCACAGTGGTTGTAGAGGGTGCAACAGGTCAGCACCCCAGGAGTAAATGTCAGTTGGCTTTCATAACCGAGCATTCAGGGTTCGAGACGCAGGTACGGTAGAGTGAGAGAGTCGAAAACAGCAGGTCTGGGACAAGGTAGCATGTCTGGTGAACAGGTCAGGGTTCCATAGCCGCAGGCAGAACAGTTGAAACTGGTGCAACAGTACGACCAGATGGACTGGAGACAGCAAGGAGTCATCAGGCCAGGTAGTCCAGGGCTCAGGTACTCTGGGAGAGGAGGGAGAGGGAGAGAGAGAGAATTAGAGGGAGTATACTTAAATTCACACAGGACACTGGCTAAGACAGGAGAATTACACCAGATAAAAGACTGACACTACCCCCCCGACACAAACTATTGCTGCATAGATACTGGAGGCTTAGACAGGAGCGATCGGGAGACACTGTGGCCCCGTCCGATGATGCCCCCGGACAGGGCCGACCAGGCAGTATACCCCCCCCCCCCCACTTTGCCAAAGCACAGCCCCCACACCACTAGAGGGATATCCGCAAACCACCAACTTACTATCCTGAGACAAGGCTGAGTATAGCCCATGAAGATCTCCCCCACGACACAAACCCGAGGGGGCGCCAACCCGGACAGGAAGATCACATCAGTGACTTAACCCACTCAAGTGACGCACCCCTCCTAGGGTCGGCATGGAAGAGCACCAGTAAGCCAATGACTCAGCCCCTGTAATAGAGTCAGAGGCAGAGAGTCCCAGTGGAGAGAGGGGAACCGGCCAGGCAGAGACAGCAAGGTCGATAGCTTTGTGATGAACTTGAAGGGGACTATGGTGTTGAACGTTGAGCTGTAGTCTATGAATAGCATTCTCACATAGTTATATCCCCTCTTGTCCAGGTGGGAGAGGGTAGTGTGAAGTGCAATTGAGATTGTGTCATCTGTTAGGGCGGTATGTGAATTGGAGTGGGTTTAGGGTTATAGGTTCAGAAATTCTGCTCTTTCTATCTGTTCAGATCCCAGTCCTACTTACTTACAGGTTAATGAAAATGTTATTTTTTATTATTTCTCTAGTAGGTTTTCTCAAGGAGAAAGCCCACACTTCAATGTTTAAGATGATAAAATAAAAACACTATAATAGTAATGTCAGCAAGTCTGCAGAACACTACAGTAAATACTATAGTCTGCAAAAACACTACAGCAAATACTACAGTATACTACAGTCCGCAAAAATACTACAGTAATTACTATAGTATATACTACAGTATTTTACTACAGTATTTATGCTATATTGAACTGTAAATACTAGTGTTTTTGCTGAACTTTAGCCTGCAAAAACACTACAGTGAATACTATAATGTTTATACTATAGTAGTTTTTCAGGAGGTTAAGCCAGAACAGTTATGTAACATGGATAGTAAAGGATGTGTAAGGTGAAGGTAAACCAGACTAGTTATGTAACATGGATAGTAAAAGATGTGTAAGGTGAAGGTAAACAAGACTAGTTATGTAACATGGATAGTAAAGGATGTGTACGGTAAAGGTAAACCAGACTAGTTATGTAACATGGATAGTAAAGGATGTGTACGGTAAAGGTAAACCAGACTAGTTATGTAACATGGATAGTAAAGGATGTGTACGGTGAAGGTAAACCAGACTAGTTATGTAACATGGATAGTAAAGGATGTGTACGGTGAAGGTAAACCAGACTAGTTATGTAACATGGATAGTAAAGGATGGATGAAGGTAAACCAGACTAGTTATGTAACATGGATAGTAAAGGATGTGTACGGTAAAACCAGACTAGTTATGTAACATGGATAGTAAAGGATGTGTACGGTAAAGGTAAACCAGACTAGTTATGTAACATGGATAGTAAAGGATGTGTACGGTAAAGGTAAACCAGACTAGTTATGTAACATGGATAGTAAAGGATGTGTACGGTGAAGGTAAACCAGACTAGTTATGTAACATGGATAGTAAAGGATGTGTACGGTAAAGGTAAACCAGACTAGTTATGTAACATGGATAGTAAAGGATGTGTACGGTAAAGATAAACCAGACTAGTTATGTAACATGGATAGTAAAGGATGTGTACGGTAAACCAGACTAGTAAACATGGATAGTAAAGGATGTGTACAGAAACTAGTTATGTAACATGGATAGTAAAGGATGTGTACGGTGAAGGTAAACCAGACTAGTTATGTAACATGGATAGTAAAGGATGTGTACGGTAAAGGTAAACCAGACTAGTTATGTAACATGGATAGTAAAGGATGTGTACGGTAAAGGTAAACCAGACTAGTTATGTAACATGGATAGTAAAGGATGTGTACGGTAAAGGTAAACCAGACTAGTTATGTAACATGGATAGTAAAGGATGTGTACGGTGAAGGTAAACCAGACTAGTTATGTAACATGGATAGTAAAGGATGTGTAGTAAAGGTAAACCAGACTAGTTATGTAACATGGATAGTAAAGGATGTGTACGGTAAAGATAAACCAGACTAGTTATGTAACATGGATAGTAAAGGATGTGTACGGTAAAGATAAACCAGACTAGTTATGTAACATGGATAGTAAAGGATGTGTACGGTAAAGGTAAACCAGACTAGTTATGTAACATGGATAGTAAAGGATGTGTACGGTAAAGGTAAACCAGACTAGTTATGTAACATGGATAGTAAAGGATGTGTACGGTAAAGGTAAACCAGACTAGTTATGTAACATGGATAGTAAAGGATGTGTACGGTGAAGGTAAACCAGACTAGTTATGTAACATGGATAGTAAAGGATGTGTACGGTGAAGGTAAACCAGACTAGTTATGTAACATGGATAGTAAAGGATGTGTACGGTGAAGGTAAACCAGACTAGTTATGTAACATGGATAGTAAAGGATGTGTACTGAAGGTAAACCAGACTAGTTATGTAACATGGATAGTAAAGGATGTGTACGGTGAAGGTAAACCAGACTAGTTATGTAACATGGATAGTAAAGGATGTAAACCAGACTAGTTATGTAACATGGATAGTAAAGGATGTGTACGTAAAGGTAAACCAGACTAGTTATGTAACATGGATAGTAAAGGATGTGTACGGTAAAGGTAAACCAGACTAGTTATGTAACATGGATAGTAAAGGATGTAAAAGGTAAACCAGACTAGTTATGTAACATGGATAGTAAAGGATGTGTACGGTAAAGGTAAACCAGACTAGTTATGTAACATGGATAGTAAAGGATGTGTACGGTAAAGGTAAACCAGACTAGTTATGTAACATGGATAGTAAAGGATGTGTACGGTAAAGGTAAACCAGACTAGTTATGTAACATGGATAGTAAAGGATGTGTACGGTAAAGGTAAACCAGACTAGTTATGTAACATGGATAGTAAAGGATGTGTAAGGTGAAGGTAAACCAGACTAGTTATGTAACATGGATAGTGCATTCAGAAAGTATTCAGACCTCTTGATGTTTCCCACATTTTGTTACGTTACAGCCTTATTCTAAAATGGATTAAAAATATATATTTTTTACACACAATACCTTAAAATGACATGACCCTAACATGACAAAGCAAAAACAGTTTTTAAAAACGGAAATATGACATTTACATAAGTATTCAGACTCTTTATAAGTACGTTGTTGAAGCACCTTTGGCAGTGATTACAGCTTCGACTCTTCTTGGGTATGAAGCTTCAAGCTTGGCACACCTGTATTTCGGGAGTTTCCCATTATTCTCTGCAGATCCTCTCAGGCTCTGTCAGGTTGAAATCGGACACCATCCCTACAGTGAAGCATGGTGGTGGCAGCATGTTTTTCAGGGACTGGGAGACTATTCAGGAACAAGGCAAAGCTGAACGGAGCAAAGTACAGAGAGATCCTTGATGAAAACGTGCTCCAGAACGTCCAGGACCTCAGACTGGGGTGAAGGTTCACCTTCCAACAGGACAACGACCCTAAGCACACAGCCAAGACAACGCAGGAGTGGTATCGGGACAAGTCTCTGAATGTCCTTGAGTGGCCCAGCCAAAGACCGGACTTGAACACCATGAAACATCTCTGGAGAGACCTGAAAATAGCTGTGCAGTGACGCTCCCCATCCAACCTGGCAGAGCTTAAGAGGATCTGCAGAGAATAATGGGAGAAACTCCCCAAATACAGGTGTGCCAAGCTTGTAGCGTCATACCCAAGAAGACTCAAGGCTGTAATTGCTGCCAAAGATACTTCAACAAAGTACTGAGTAAAGGGTCTGAATACTTATGCAAATGTGATATTTCTTTTTTTTTTATATATTAGCAAGCATTTCAAATGGTTTTGCTTTGTTGTTATGTATAGATTGATGAGGAGTAAGGCTGTAACCTAACAAAATGTGGAAAACGTCAAGGGGTCTGAGCACTTTCCGATGGCTCCGTATATTAGATTCAATATGGGCTATATTTAAAGTAAAACCATGTAGGCTACAGAATAGGGACGTAGTTTCATTAAACTTCACCATGTGTTCCAATGATGTGTTTTTTTGCTTACTTACAGCCTTTGTTTGATGAAAATGATGAGGTAAATGTTGTGATTTTGTGTTTTCCCCATGCTGATTATGAGCTAATGCTGAGGTAACACTGGAATAGCCACAGCTAGTGCTTTGGGTTCTCCTCTGCTTGGTGGTCATGCCTCACTCTGTGCTGTGACTCACCTGTGTCTGTCATTTCAATGTATGGTGATGTGTTGCATCGCTGTGTGATCTACATGAGTATCACTCATTGTAGCCTGTCTTGAACAGGTGTTTTTACAAAATGGCTGCCTGGGTGAGTTCGATTAGACTGTGACACAAAACCTTGCTGTGTGGTAGTCTGCCTGGCTTTTGTGAATGTCTGTGATGTCTGGTGTGATGACAGCCTGGTGCCTGCAAACATTTCCTGTATGCAGTATGTGGATTAGTAGCAGAGATTGCAAAACCAGCATTCCTTTGACGTTATCGCAGCTGGTCTTTGTATTGAACAGCACTGCTCCAGATTCAACTTTGAACTCTTTCTCCTTCTGTGTTTCAGAATGAAGAGTACATCGAGTTCTCAGCCTGTCCAAAAGGACCCTGAAGACAAAGATCCTCAACACGTTTGCCTTTCTCTTTTATCTCTCTGTCCATCCCCATCACTCTCTCTCTGACTTTCCATTTCACTCTTACAATGGACAATTTTATATAGAGATTCATTCAAGCCATTTATAGTTTATATATTTGCGTCCATCCCAAGTACAGTTAGAGAGCTGTACGCTGTAAAACTACTGGTAGAACAACATGTCATGTAATATTGATACACTGTGCCTAGAACGGGCAGTACTATATCTATGTGTATGTTTTGTATGTACCACCGTATACTATCTTGTATGTGGAAGCAATTCACTCTGTTTGTATTATTAGAGTATAATCAGTGTTCATTGGGAGCACAGAGTACAATGCTGTACTTTATACTAAGCACTTCATAAAGCACATCCAAAGTGCCATTTATTCTAAGCTGAAATCTTTGTGAAATTTGCCTAGATGTTTATTTTCCCAATTATGTATCATTCATGTAGTCCATATTTTAGCTCTACCTCCTTCTGAAAGTACAGATAACTGAGGTGTTTCCTGTTTGTAAAACAGTGCAATTCGTTCCTCTATCCTGCTAACACACAGCTCTCCTAGCATATAAACCCAGCTCCCTCTGTAGTCGATAAAAATGTCATTCAGCGGATGCTTTTATCTAAAGCAACTTGCAGAGACATACAGTTACTCAAAATTCCATCAATGTGAAATTCCAACCCACATCGTCTTCCATAGTTTTGTACTTCCTCTTCTGTTTCTGTTGCCTCCTGCTTCCTTGTTTCTTCTCTCTGACAGCCCAGGCTGAGAGGAAGGTTATAGCTGGATATCAAACCAGCTGTTGTCCCCCCAAAACACAATAAAAGTCTGGAAAATTGTGTGTGTGTGGGTGAAAACAAGTAAAAATGTAACAAAAAAATGTACTGTGTGCCTTCACTCTGTCGTCCTCCTCCCTGGGCCTGTTGTTTCAAAATAGCACCAAGAACCTGTCTGTCTGCCTGCCTGTCTCCCGCTTTTCTCACACTCTTTACCCTTTGTAGTGTGTGAAACTACACAATGTCTTGCGGGAACCTGGACAATGTTTTTACAATACATTATTTCGATACATTGTAAAAAGGTCTGTATTTTCCCACACTCTACCCCAGCCAGGTGCAAATTGGGGGAGGGACACAAACAAATAAATAGCTTTGCATGTGTGGCTCCTTACCACAATCAATTAATATGGCAAAAATCATCTCTGCTCATAAGGCTTTGGAAATCATTTTTGCAGAGAGAGAAGCTAGTGTGGAAGGATCGTCTTCAGAGAGAGAAGCTAGTGTGGAAGGAGCGTCTTCAGAGAGAGAAGCTAGTGTGGAAGGATCGTCTTCAGAGAGAGAAGCTAGTGTGGAAGGAGCGTCTTCCACTTTGGAAGATGAAGAATTTTCCAAATATGAGCATCGTGTCTCTGTCAATTCGGAGTCTGACAGTGAGTTGGAAGAAGAGGATGAGATTGACCCTCAGCCAGCCCCAAGACCAGTATGGTGGAAACTACAAGATTGTTATAATACTTTTATTGCATCAAATGGTTGTTTTTTGCAACAGAATAAGGGGTTGTTAGAACGCTCATCTGTGTGTGTTCTACTGAGGATGGGCCTCTGGGAGATAACACTGACAGGCGATATACTATGTCTTTGGGGATACCGCATTCCAGAACATGAGTGAATGTTTCTGTTATATAAGGTACCAGGGAGAGACGACTCCAGAGCCAGACCCTGGTCTCACCAGCCCGTCAGCAACCACCTCATCAGCAGCCAGCCCCAGGACCAGCCCGTCAGCAACCAGCTCATCAGCAGCCAGCCCCAGGACCAGCCCGTCAGCAACCAGCTCATCAGCAACCTGCAGGAGAAGAAATGGGGATGTAAAATATTTGTGAAATTGAATGGTCTTCTTGCCCAAGGAATTGGCCTCCCCGTCTGGCTGCCAATGTGATAAGGATGCAACCAGGGCCGATGTGGATGGTGGTTCCTCATGTGCAGGACATAAAGTCTTCTTTTGAACGGTTCATCCCAGACACCATCCAGAAAATCATTCTGAACTGCACTCATTTGGAGGGAATGTGTGTTTTTGGAGAGAGATGGAAGGAGATGGACTAAACTCATTTACATGCATACTTTGGGGTTCTTATCCTTGCTGGTGTTTTCAGATTCAATGGGGAATCCACAGAATCCCTGTGGGATGCAGAAACTGGCAGAGAACTTTTCTGTGCAACAATGTCTCTGGAAAACTTCCACATTATTTCCAGGATTATCTGCTTCGATAACCGAGACACCAGACCAGCTCGGCGGCAGAAAGACAAGCTAGCTGCAATCAGGACAGTGTGCGACAAGTGGTCGGACTGCCTTCCCCTGTTTTACAACCCTGGGCCCAATGTTACTGTTGATGAGCAGCTAATGCCATTTAGGGGCCGCTGCCCCTTCAGGCAGTACATACCGTCTAAACTTGCAAAATATGGAATCAGGATCTGGGCTGCCTGTGATGCTGCTTCATCATATGCGTGGAACTTGCAAGTGTATATGGGGAAGCCAGATGGAGGAGCCCCTGAGAAGAACCAAGGGATACGGGTTGTCCTGGACGTGACATGGCCTCCATGGCCACAACATCACATGCAATAACTTTTTTACTTCGCACAAGCTGGGACAGAAGCTCCTCAAGAGCAAGCTGACGATGGTATTAACAGTACGAAAAAACAAGCCAGAGCTCCCACCTCAGCTGTTGAATACATGGAATAGGCCTATTAATTCCTCTAAGTTTGTGTTCACCGCCGACACGTCCCTAGTGTCCTACGTAACAAAGACAAAAATGTGGTACTCATGAGTACGCTGCATAGGGATGGGAGAATCTGTGGCCAGGAACATCAAAAACCAGAAATCATAATGGATTATAATGCCACAAAATGAGGGGTGGACAACTTAGACAAGCTGGTGACCGGCTACAGCTGCAAAAGAAGAACCCTACGCTGGCCACTTCTGATATTCTTCAACATCTTGGACATCTCGTTTGTCTCATACAACGCGTTTGTTATCTGGATGGTGTTGAACCCAGATTGGAACAGAGGGCAGCTCCAGAGGAGATGGCTATTTCTCGAGGAGCTGGTCAAAGCATTAGTAAGACCTCAAATCCAGAGGAGGCAACATATCTCAAGGACCCCAGCTTCTGCAGCCATCGTGAGGAGGATTCAGGAGGAGGATGCTGGTGCTCAAATACTGGAAGTAAGTGTGAGTGATTTTGCATGTGTGTGTGTCTGACTCTCCTACCTTGGCCTGCTGTAACTATATATGTGAGTGAGATGTTAGTAAAATTCCTGAACTAAGTGTTTTCATCATTCTAGATTACAGCCGGTAACAACAAGAAGAAGCGCTGCGATGTGTGTGGACCCAAGAAGGACAGGAAGACACAGTACACATGCATCAAATGCAAGAAATACATTTGCAACACACACACAGTAAAACTCTGTCCCTCATGTGGTGTGTAGACTGGCCTTAATTTGTGTTCAATGGGGCTCATTTGTCATTTCCGTAAAATACTGTGTGTAAAATGTGTCCTTCCAATTTGTTCAGTTCAAAGCAATAAACATCAATAGTGATGAAAACCTTGTTTAATATATATTTGTTCAAGATAAACATTATTTATTCTACCCATATCTTGATTATAATAGATTTTTTAAATACATTTTATTTTACAAAAAACGAATAGCGCTTTAATTGATAAATGTAATCTAGCAGGGGTAAATGGCAAATATGAACCATGTATGCTGTCTATTTTTCTTGTAAATTGATATAAGTTAACATCTAAGTATTAAGTATTTTTACATAAATGATGGTCGTATTGTTTTAAAAACCCAATAATGTTGTGGGCCCATCAGACCCGCGAACATTGGTGAATAACAAAAACATGAAGACCAAACAAGGGTTAACTAAATGTGAATACCATTATAATGTGTCTGTGTCAGTCCACGTCCATGGTTGTTGTCATGCAGATATCTGTACTATTGTGTAACTAGTAGAAGAGGTATCATATAACTTTATACTGTTCTGTGATAAAAGGAATACATGTATGATGTAAGTGAAGCATGCAGGTTTTTGGACAACAGGACGTTTCTATGTTCTGTTTCCCCCACTGTCACATGTTAATCAGCTCAGGATCGTCAGCTGCCTTCATTCATTCAGAGAGAATCACTGGAAATCTCACCTGCCGTTGTTAAGTTTAATTAAATGCATTGGTCCATTTACAATATATATTCAAATATATATTCAATGTGTTACGATATAAATGACAATTTTAGTCTTAGTCTTAGTCACCAGTGGTTTCTAGTTTCTGTGACCAGTGGTTTACTGCTGTAAGAGAGGAGAGGTTGAGAAGTTGCCAGGAGAGATGTTGAATATAATGCAGTTCCGTTACAGCACATGCACTTCAATTAAATACTATTGTAGCCAGCGTTGGAATCTGTATTGTCATTGTGAATGAATCATGGGGGAAGTCAGGCTCTCACACAATGCATTCTCAGAGGAAGTCTCATACACAAGGCTGACACAAACACCTTTCAATACTTGCCTTTCTGAAATATGCCAGAAGACAAGTTTTCAGGACCGGTTGCCTGCTTCCTCGAGTTTATTTTCCTGTGGTAATGCTTTCCATATGAAGTATTGAAGTATTTGAATTCTGTTGTTGGGGATCATTTGCATTAGCTACCTGAAATCCCTCCCTGCATTCTCCCAAGGAGATCAAGGTATATAATAAGGGGTTAGGGCTGCGCAGTACTCACGTAAATTATAAAACCATTCCCCCTGGTGGAACAGCATGGGGGAGAATACTGTATGTGTCTGTGCGGGTGACGATAATATACTCTATGAATGGATAAAGAATCATAATTCAAGACTACTCCACTGTTCCATAGTACCTCAAAGTTAAGCAACCCAGGACACCCAAAAGTATGCTGCCTATTGTTTGGCTATAGAACAATGTTAAATGGAATCCGTGCAGTATTTCTCATTGTAGAACTGTATATTTAAGTCATTAGCCTATGTAGCCTAATGTAGGCTACACTTGTGTGGTATAAATCTGATCAATATTTAGCAAGGACTATTATTCATTGTTTGGTACAGATTTGATACTTTAGATAAAAAGCTTAAAGCAATGTGCAGAGAGTATTAGTGACTACACTTGGCTTGGCTTCGTCATGAAGGCGGCTGTCTGACAGGCAACACAAGTTGCTGGTGGAACCCAGCTCAGCCGGTCAGACCTGCCTGGCCTTCATTCCTCGCTGAATGAAAGGCTTGTATGAACCTACCCCAAAACACTATATATAAAGAGCCGCGGCTCACCAAAGCCACACAGACACAGCATAGGCACGGACTGCTCAGATGAAACCGCAACTCACGGTGAGATAACCTTTGAAAACGTATGCCTAGTATTTAGCTTACTATAGTAGGCCTATGAATGAACTTTGTCAGTTCAGGCGACAAGAAAAGTATTTCAAACTGCTGTAAAATATGAAGTAGGCTACTGTTTCTGTTGGTGTGACGTGGGCAGACAGCGATGGTTGCAGACACTGCTCTTTATGCCAGCTTTGGACTGTGCGTGGTCACCTGAAGAAGTGATGACTCGTAGTTTGGTCTCTCTGGTGGAGTGGTTCTTAACAGTTCAACAGTTCTTTGCCAAAATTGTGAAATGTTTAGGACCACTTGATCTGGCGGACAAATACTTCCAAGGCAATACATGGAGTAGCCTGCACTGCTTTGAAGATCTTGAATCATTGAGTAGTTTAGGCTGATATGCTATAGTAAAGTGATGAGATTCTTAATTCAATTGTGTGGATTAGACTCATTTCATGTCATGTCTTTAGCATAGTCTAATATAAGAGTTCGAGACAATTTTTGAAATCTGAAAGCAGTTGGTTACATTCATTGTTTTATTTTTTACAAGATTGACCTACATGTTTACACTAATGTTCACCCTAACCTTGTTTGATTTGTAAGCATTTCTCGCTCTCTATATCTCTCTCCCCCACCCCTGCTCTCTCTCCGTCTCCTCTCTCTCTCTATCTCTCTCTCGTGTGCCACCTTGTGTTATAATGTCAATATAGCCTCGTGGTGTCCGACTGTTCCTGAAGTCCAAACAGCGCATTGGGCATGGTCGCTGTCCGAGGTGCTGAAGGAAAGGGCCAATTGGATTCCAGACATTTTTACTTTTTTTCCCCCGGTGGATAAATCTATTTTTTTGTTTCAGAAGGAGAGTACAATGAATGTTGTTTTGTTTTCAATTACTGTTTTTCATTTATTGATGGACAAATATAAGAGAATAAAATCTTACACCGCTAGGAATAATGATGATGATCTTGATAGTTCTAAGGGAATAACATTTGCTTTGTTGTATTGACGTATGAATAATTTATTAAAAGAGCCATCCACAGATTATTCTCTCCAGTCTCCATCCCAGACGCCGCTTTATTTCCTCTGATCTCAGCAGTGTGCCAACAACATTACGGTTATTTGCTAAACGGTTCTCATGAAGCCCCGTGCACTGCGAAGGTTTGCAAGTTGGGTAAGATATTGAGCAGTATAATGAGATGCCCATAGCGATTTTCCTACATGCGCAAAGGCAGCAGATGTAGGGGTAGTAGTTCCACGGGATGCGATCCGGAAGTTCATCAGCGGTCGGGGTGACCCGAACCTCCTCCAGGTGGGAACTGAGTTTCGGTCGGACATGGTAAATCATCTTTACTACAGAGAACAGGCCAATTATCGGTCTCCGTGCGTAATAGTGTGTGTTTGAGTGAGCGTCTGTTTGTTGTGGGTAGGCAAGGGACATAACTGGGCCTTAGAAAGGGTCACATATAGAGGTTATTATGGGTATCCCCACAACACTAATAAGCCAACCATAATTTAAGCCACCTTGATATCCCTCAGGTTAATCTTGCTTTTAAAGATGTGTTTTATTTAAATGGCCCAAATCTAAATAAATAAAGGTTGAATAACATAGCCTACCCAATTCCTACATTTTGATTAAACCCATGAGCACACAGCATTGTGTATCGAATTGTATTCTGCTCTCGCATAATGATGAAATGAAATATAATTTAAAATCAGACTTGAAAACCTTCACACCCACCAAACTTTCTAAGTGCTTTAAAGAGATGACATTTTCAAAAGGTGCCAGGTACCAATGAGTTCATTATGGCGGTTAAGACCGTCTGCTTATAAACGAAGTCCTCGGTCTGTGTACAGCAGATAATATTTTTATTAAAAGAACATCCCTGTTCAGCTTTCAAAGCACACAAAATAGATATGATCTACTTGATTAAAATTGCAACTCAAACAGCTCTGTATTTGAAAATGCTTTGAAAATAAGACATTAATATGTCTTTAAAAGTCCCAATTGTATCTGGAACTGGAAGGCAGCTAAGCCATCTATTAGCCTCGTAATTAATAGCCCATACACCACTAAGCCATCTATTAGCCTCGTAATTAATAGCCCATACACCACTAAGCCATCTATTAGCCTCGTAATTAATAGCCCAAACTCCACTAAGCCATCTATTAGCCTCGTAATTAATAGCCCAAACTCCACTAAGCCATCTATTAGCCTCGTAATTAATAGCCCAAACTCCACTAAGCCATCTATTAGCCTCGTAATTAATAGCCCAAACTCCACTAAGCCATCTATTAGCCTCGTAATTAATAGCCCAAACTCCACTAAGCCATCTATTAGCCTCGTAATTAATAGCCCAAACTCCACTAAGCCATCTATTAGCCTCGTAATTAATAGCCCAAACTCCACATAGCCATCTATTAGCCTCGTAATTAATAGCCCATACACCACTAAGCCATCTATTAGCCTCGTAATTAATAGCCCAAACTCCACTAAGCCATCTATTAGCCTCGTAATTAATAGCCCAAACTCCACTAAGCCATCTATTAGCCTCGTAATTAATAGCCCAAACTCCACTAAGCCATCTATTAGCCTCGTAATTAATAGCCCAAACTCCACTAAGCCATCTATTAGCCTCGTAATTAATAGCCCAAACTCCACTAAGCCATCTATTAGCCTCGTAATTAATAGCCCAAACTCCACATAGCCATCTATTAGCCTCGTAATTAATAGCCCATACACCACTAAGCCATCTATTAGCCTCGTAATTAATAGCCCAAACTCCACTAAGCCATCTATTAGCCTCGTAATTAATAGCCCAAACTCCACTAAGCCATCTATTAGCCTCGTAATTAATAGCCCAAACTCCACTAAGCCATCTATTAGCCTCGTAATTAATAGCCCAAACTCCACTAAGCCATCTATTAGCCTCGTAATTAATAGCCCAAACTCCACTAAGCCATCTATTAGCCTCGTAATTAATAGCCCAAACTCCACTAAGCCATCTATTAGCCTCGTAATTAATAGCCCAAACTCCACTAAGCCATCTATTAGCCTCGTAATTAATAGCCCAAACTCCACTAAGCCATCTATTAGCCTTGTAATTAATAGACCAAACTCCACTAAGCCATCTATTAGCCTCGTAATTAATAGCCCAAACTCCACTAAGCCATTTATTAGCCTCGTAATTAATAGCCCAAACTCCACTAAGCCATCTATTAGCCACGTAATTAATAGCCCAAACTCCACTAAGCCATCTATTAGCCTCGTAATTAATAGCCCAAACTCCACTAAGCCATCTATTAGCCTCGTAATTAATAGCCCAAACTCCACTAAGCCATCTATTAGCCTCGTAATTAATAGCCCAAACTCCACTAAGCCATCTATTAGCCTCGTAATTAATAGCCCAAACTCCACTAAGCCATCTATTAGCCTTGTAATTAATAGCCCAAACTCCACTAAGCCATCTATTAGCCTCGTAATTAATAGCCCAAACTCCACTAAGCCATCTATTAGCCTCGTAATTAATAGCCCAAACTCCACTAAGCTACAAAAAGACGTAAGCGCAAGAGCTGACTACGTACAGTGCGCTGACAAATACAGGGGTTTCTCTACAAAATAGTTTAATAAAAAAAAAATAAAAACAAGACGATCCAACTAAGTTAAATGGGTCATGGCACAAGTTCCACCAAAGATCTCAAACCGGGTCATTGGGAAGCTATTGGATTCCGCTGTTCTCTAGTGCGTGTTTGCTGTGATAAATACATGTTGGAGCCTCCAGCAAGTCGGCAGGAAGCGCAGCAAGGATGAATTACACAACTGGGTGAGTGAGTGAGCGAGCGAGAGAGCAGGAGAGAGAGAGTGGGGGGGGGGGGGACTGCAAAAGGTGATCCTCCTTAGGCGCATGTGATTGCGTTCCGAGACCTGCGAGCTGAAAGACCAGGCGTGAGGAGTTAAAAAACAAATACTCTACCTGTGGATATAAAGGTTTGGATTACGGATGGATTGTATCGGTTTATTGTCTTGCTGGACTGCTGGCCATGCACAGGAGATATATTTTTGCGCACACGCCGCAATTGTTGGGCATTGAGTGGAGCTGTCATGGAGAGACAGTAAGCTCTCTCCGAGTCATTGTTGGATGTCCGGAATACCTTTTGGATTGAAACCATGCAATTGTTTGGGATCTATGAAAATATATCCTGAAATGGAAACGAATATACAAATATAGATGTCAATTCGGTAACCCACGGCGTGGAATATTACGCACATTTCCCTCATGGCTTTACCAAACTCCTCGGGCTCCTCTGGAGCTGACAAGCCCAACCCCAGTCTCATAGATCTGGGTACATTCTTCGTGGACTCCGATATCATATTTGGATTTACCAGTCATCTTCTAAGGAGAAAAGCAAAGGTGAGTGAGTGCACGCTACAGTAAATAGCTGAAACATAGGCTGCTCAAACATAAAATGTAGCCTAATCCACTCGCCCAACTACCTTGAAAAATATAACGTTAATAAGTAAGTACTTTGATACACAAAGTGACCAGTAAAGCCACAGACCTGGATTTCCAGTACATTTCAGGACCATGAACAGCTCCCTTGAGTGTCAGCTGCGCCTTATCTACGTTGCCAACTTCGTAGCGTGATCACCGACTTGGATTTCTCTTCTTTAAAATAATTTTTTAAAGTTTGAACCAAGTATAGAGTAGCAGGGTGGATGGGGCTTTGTGGTCCCGAACATTCAATGATTTAATAGACAATAAGGCTACTGTAATCTCTGCGCTCATTCGCTGTTAAAGGCGCCGAGTACAAGCGCACGCAAGGGTCAGTAAAGGCCACAATGACAGACTTGATTTCCCTATCTCTGTCCAACATTTAATTTGACGATATGATAGAATGATTCATTTCTAAATGCAATGAGAGTCACACAAAACTGAAGTGGGGAAGAAATGGAATAGCCTATCCTGATTCCTGATTCCTGAGACTGTGTAACTATCAATAATATTAGGCTACCTATTTTTTGAATTGTGACTCCGGCTCATTTGTCTATTGTGTCTGTGGTCTGATAACCATGGCCGTAGCTTCAGATAAAAACCACATTTTCTTATCTATGATAAATTATTCAGAGAATTTTGTATTTGCCTTTTGTGGTGAATAGCTTATGTTAAGCTGCATGTGTAATTACAAAATAAACGTTTGGCAGTATTAAATTGGCCTCATTCTGGCCTCATTCTGTTAACCCCTATAATTTGCAACCAGTTGCGCTGCCAAGCGTAAAGCCACTCAACCCAGTCGACGACACAGACAGACAGACAGACAGACAGACAGACAAAATTCTGCAATTGGGTCATGTGAGGGTAGAAAGGATTCTCACAACGAAGTACGAGGCTTACATCATCAACATCAAATATTTAAAGTGTGTTAATTAAATATTTAACTTGTACCCCTTATTTTGCGAAAACCATCCTGCAATCTTTCTATTTACCAGAGGATGGCGCCAAAGTAGCAAGAACGGGACGCATTGGCTTTAAAGCTAAGTAGGCTCTGTACGGCACCCATTATCTTGTCAGTGAAGCAATGTCTGCAACTGTGTCTGCTCGCGTGACTGACAAAAAGAATGGATAAAACCATTGATTACAATAATCTAAAATAAAAATCACTATATTTCAAATAATATTACGAAATTAAGCTATATGAATAACTTAGTCATTTTACTAGGGTAATGCAATGATAATATAGAAGCTTTATAAATAGCTAGCCTAATAACCTATAAACCTAATACAACTCACACGTTGAATTACCCTGTCTGATCCATGCACCTACGGTTATGATTTTAAGTGATTTACTATTGCGGTGTCCAATCATGCGCCAAAAAGTTTTTCAAAAGTTTCCCCCACCCATTTAAAAGAGTGTGTGCCAAAACTTCTCTCGGATTGTCCCGTCATAGCACGGATCAAGTGCAGGACACAACCATGGTTAGCCTACAATATGTTTACTCGCTGGCAGATTTAGAAGTGACACTTCAATTTACAACTACGACTACTCTTCATTGTACAAATTATTCTTAATAATTGAGTGTATGTGAGAACCACGTCTACTAGGGATACCCAGACCCGGGAGAATGAACTCATTTTGGGGAAATGCACCTCATGGACTGGACCCTGACAACCGCATGTTTACTGTAAGTGTTATATGCATAAAGCTAAAATTACCAGTTCCGATTTTCAATAGAACCTGTCGCAGCAGCGCAACCCTTTTGTCTTGGAACCCATTTAGCCTGCCTCTTCAAATTGGTAGTGCTCATGTCTACCTATGACATTCATGCAGGTTGTCAGTCAACCAACAACTCCAGACAAGTAGACTTCCACACCTGGGCTTGTGCGTCTCGCCAGCGTATTGTCCTACCTGTGAATTTATTTTAACCGAGTTGCTTTTCTCTAATGGCGAAGGTGGAAGGTTGTCCTAGCGGAGAGTCGCCGTTCCCTGTTGATCTGAGTCCCAGGAAACTACTTCACTTGGCAAAGGACGCGCGGTGCAGCAGCCGGCCACCCCCGGAGGGCGCAGGGTCCGTGACCATCTCAGAGTCGGAGAGAAGGGATGGAAAAGGAAGCTTTTGCCAACAATGTCAAATGAATGTGACAGAGCTGAAGAGGCAAGCGCTGGCCTTGACAGACCCAAGTTCACTAAAGGTTTGTGAAGCAATTTTTTACTTTAATATGAGTCTCAAGTGCTGATTGCCTTTTAAGTACCAATAATGCAAAAATAATCATTTTCATAAACGTTACACCAAGGTTACATAGTTGATAATGTTGTTGGTTGATTTTTGGATAATATTGCAATGGCATGGTAATAACCTCCTTCCCCCACTCACTTGAAATGATTCCAGTGAGGTGGCTCTTTCATTATGAGGCAGGTAGTAATGGGAGATGTGTTTGTTAACCTCATGCTCTGCTGGTGTAACAGGGACAGGCTGCCTGGGTTCCATACAGCAGGTCATAGAGGGGCACACAGATGGCATGCTAAGAATAATTATTTTTGCCATCCTCCTCCCAGTGTAGCTAGCAGTGAAGGCATACAGTGTGATTCTGACTAAGTCAGGGTCATGACCCGTTCCCCAGCTTTGCTCTGTGGCCCTCATCACTGACGGGCACCTCAAATCAAATCAAACTTTATTTGCCACATGCGCCGAATACAACAAGGGTAGACTTTACAGTAAAATGCTTACTTACAAGCCCTTAAACCAACAGTGCAGTTCAAGAAGAAAATATTTACCAAGTAGACTAAAATAAAAAGTAATAATAAAAAGTAACACAATAAGAATAACGAGGCGATATACAGGTGGTACCGGTACCGAGTCAGTGTGGAGGCTATATACAGGTGGTACCGGTACCGAGTCAGTGTGGAGGCTATATACAGGTGGTACCGGTACCGAGTCAGTGTGGAGGCTATATACAGGTGGTACCGGTACAGAGTCAGTGTGGAGGCTATATACAGGTGGTACCGGTACCGAGTCAGTGTGCAGTGGTACAGGCTAGTTGCTAATAGGTTTGAGCCCACTGCCCACGTGCTTATGCCATAGTCTAGACTCTATTATGATGGGTACACAAAGGCAGGGTGAGACATGGCTGTGAAACTCCTTGTGAGCTCTGTATTCCCAGCATGTAGTAGCTGTGGCTATAACTCCCCATACAAACACACCTTATTATAGAGCTGCGGTTGTCCTCTGGCTGGGTGCAGAGGTAATACATATCAAGTCCTTCTCCTCTGTGAATACTGGAGTCATGAGAAGCTGTAGGGTAATGACACTGATTATAATGTCCCAGTCTTCCTGTGAAGTCTTTTATTTCGCTGCTCACAGCCACACGCTGTTTATGGATGTGAAAACTCAGCGTCTGAGACTGAAAGGTCTCTGGAAGTGGCCCATTGTCTTGCTAAACAATGCTTATGTCTTTATTTTGCTGTCGGGGAGAGTAGGGGGGGAGGAGGGAATAAGCAAGCTGCTAGTGGCGGAGTCTGAGGAGGAAGTCAAATCCCAGTTGACCTTCGCAATGCATTGAAAGTGTTCCTGTATGGCTCGCCCCACAATTCCCACCGCTGTTAAATTTAGGCCCTTTTTGTTGATGTCACTGCTGCGTAAGTTTGCCCCAGGGTTTGTCCTCCTTTGTTGTCGTGTTGGAGGGACTGTCTCATGCTTAGCTTGGATTACAAGCCCTCCAGCCTCCTCTGAACCCCCTCAGCACCTCGTTTCTTATGGGAAAAGGGAGATGAGATAAACGATTGGGGAAAACTTTTGGGAGGAATTTAACTTTATCACTCAAGTGTTCATCTGTATGTGGTCGAGTTCCTCTGTGGGGGTGGTCTAAATCATATCAGATCCGGGTAACCCCCCCCAACAGATGTACACTATCCCACCTGCCAGTCCTTCTCCATGAGAACTGAACCCTCCCCTCTCGGTTACCTGTGTGGTCCTCTCCAGGTGTGGAGCGATTGAAGGGTGGGATGGGGGCTGCCCCTTCCTTCTCCCATTATGCACATGTTGATGGCTAAATTGGGCCCTAATTCTAAGGTGGTAAACAGCCAAGGCAGGGTGCTCTTATAGTGCTCCCCTCATAGTATCGAATTCTCCATCTGCAGGAGAAAGGGTTCCATTGTCCCATTGGGCCTGTGCTGCCCACCTGGATGGTCTAGCTGGATGTGGTCGTAGATGAATGGCTTTCACAGATTTTCTTTGGTGGAAGAGGGCCATGTGATGTGTGGTGGAAAGATGACTGTTGTGGGATGTTTGAGCTCCTGGCATCAGAGCTACAGAGTTCTGCTGTACCTGTCATAGTGGATGGGGCCATGTGATGTGTGGTGGAAAGATGACTGTTGTGGGATGTTTGAGCTCCTGGCATCAGAGCTACAGAGTTCTGCTGTACCTGTCATAGTGGATGGGGGCCATCTGAGTTTACCCTGGGAAAGTGAGAGTGGGAGCTGTTTATGTGAGGGTTTCCCTCTATCCTCCTGCCGTCCCATTTTTTTGTGATGAGGAAGTCAGCCTGCCTCCCCAAACAACCCCTCCTCCAGTTCCAGAAGACTTATTGTTTGAGTACAGTATCAGTAGCAGCCAGCAGATACATTCAAGGAAGACAATTTGGGTTGAAAGAGTGTACTATGCTGAAGCCTGGGTTTACTGGGAAATGCACAGACAGTGAAATGCCTCAGAGGTGGCTTTCGTGTTATCCTGTTTGTCCTTCAAAGAACCCTCTCAGATCAGTCTAATGTTGTTAGGAACTTGAAGAACTCCTGTTCTTCCTAGTGTCTCTATGCTCTGGGCCACTGGCTCAGTGTCAACCTGAAGGAGCTCAGAGTAGCAGCAGCCAGCATACACTACAGCTGGGCTGGGAGGGAGACGGTTGCTGCATTGCTGTGAGGTGTTGTCGAAGGAAACGCAGGGTCAGCATTAGAACAATGAATGTGACACATTATTTTCTTTATGGTCTGCTGCAGCCTGAACAGCCAGTGGCAGCAATTAGTCTTTTTCCACGCTCTCTGCCATTAAGTGCCTGTCTCGTTCACAGAGGAGCAGTTCCTGTGTCCCCCACATCTTTATAGCTGGCATGTGCTTTGTCTGACATCACCCATACCACTTCACCTCACTTAATGCTCTACAGTAAAAGACAGTGACTTGGACACACATTAACCAGACATTGTTAGACAACAGCGCATTGAAAGAAGCCCTGGTAGAATGGGTTTAGTTTAAAGGACAGATACCGAAGAGGCAGATTAAATGGAGACACAGGTTCTGCAGACTTGATTTTCTCCCTTAATCAAAGGCGTTCACCCGGTTAATGTACAGTATTTGATTAATATAACTAAAAACCAACAAACAATTTGAATAGTAAACATCAGACATTCCGGATGGCTGCAGCAGAAATCACACACTGTATTTCAGGTGGCTGGACATGAAGGCAAGGTGAGGTATAATCGGGGGTAAGATGATCACGTGAAGGCTAACCTCAAGTTCAAAGCACTAATTACCCCTCAACCGTAATCAGAGGATCTGTCAACATTCAACATGCCTATAGAAAGACCAGACCTGTACACCTGGCTCAGATCCACCTGCATTTAATGAACAATACCCCCTTCATCCACCCCTTCCGATGGTTTCTGCCCTGAAAGGGTTAGTCAATATTTTGGCCATGCCGTTTGATGAATTGGGAGGAGGACGTTTTTTTTTGTCTGCACTGTCAGCTGTCTCATGAAAAGGTGAGGGGGCTGTCAGTGACAACAATGGTCTGTTGGGTTTCTACAGGCCCTAAAGCCTGGCGGTATTGTGACCCACAAGGGCTTTAATTCCTCAGCCATGGCCAGGCAGCAGCTTCTAAAGCCACTGGTCCTATTCTAGACAGGCTGTCAGTGACAACAATGGTCTGTTGGGTTTCTACAGGCCCTAAAGCCTGGCGGTATTGTGACCCACAAGGGCTTTAATTCCTCAGCCATGGCCAGGCAGCAGCTTCTAAAGCCACTGGTCCTATTCTAGACAGGCTGACAGTTACTTGATATGGTGGTTGAAATAAGTATCCTCCCTCCCTATCTCTGACTATCACCCAAACCTTGAAAGAAAAGAAAGGGCTCAGTGAAAGAAAAGCAGCCAGGCTATTGTTTGTTAGGTACTGTACACAAGCTGGTATATCGTCACTCTGCTTTCAAAGCATGTATCCTTGAAGCTCCTTGTGAAGCAAAGTTTATAGTTCATGAAATGCACTGTACAAAGAAAACATTTCCCTTACAAACTTTCTTTCGTGTTTTCCTTCAGGTGAGTTTGTATTCTCATTGCGTTTGATATAAGAGCATTGTAAGTTATAATATATATATATTCAATATATTCATAGGTTGGAATGTTTTTTTTAGATTCCTGTCACTTACATTGTGTATGTCTATGTTCATAGTACAGTCAGAGCCAGTTCCAGGGCCAGTGTGAGATTATGCAGAGTTGTTGTGATGGCTGGAAGAGATAAGTAGATATTGTGTTAGTACTAAACCAAGGGGTACAGGTCAGTGAAACAAGAACCATAACCAACACCCCCACATAGCTACTTTTTTACTAACACCTAGGAATATGAATACAGTGTGGACTTCATCAACTGCAATTTAGTGGACTTCATGATACACAGAATGACTAACAGAGAAAGCCTTGCAGGGGTTTATGGGCTTGAAGACTTGGATTAATCCGAGCAGTTGGAGGTAGAGGTCAGTGGAGAGCTGGCTTTATTGGTGTTTGCAGTCTGACTGAACAGGCCTGCTATTTCCTCACAAGCTGATAATGAATAATTCAATTGATGTGTTAGAGTGGACGATGAACAGGTACTCCTAGTTAGTTGACTATGTATTTAGAGTGTGTGTGTGTGTGTGTGTGTGTGTGTGTGTGTGTGTGTGTGTGTGTGTGTGTGTGTGTGTGTGTGTGTGTGTGTGTGTGTGTGTGTGTGTGTGTGTGTGTGTGTGTGTGTGTGTGTGTGTGTGCCTGTCTGTCCAGGCTAGGTACACATTCCTAAATCCCACTATGGGCTTATGTAAGTGTTTTGTAGAGGATATTTCAAGAAAGTTTTTGGTTGCCATGAACAACAACCCATCTGGACCATTTCAGTATGTATGCATCACCACCTTTGTAGCCCTGGGTGACGTTTCAGAGCTTACACAATCACGTGTTAATTTCTCATCTGCCTATTCAGAGTTGAGTTGACAGGGTAAGTGCCAGGGATCACCAGGCATCCAAATCAAGAGATTTAAGTTTCTGAAGAGGTATCATTAGTGTCCAAACTTTAGGGAACACATTTCTACTGAACTTTGCATAAATTAATGTGTTTATGTATGTGTGGGTACATGTGAGGGAGAGAGAGAGAGATAGGGAGAGAGAGAGCGAGAGAGAGAGTGAAAGAGAGATGGAGGGGTCAGACTGAGTGAACCTGTCCACCTGGCTAGCTGCTGTTTCTCAGGCTTGCCTGGGGGGGTTATCTCTACCTTTGTTGATTGACCTCTGACCCGTCTGTCAGCTCACCCAGCCTCTGCTGTGGGATAGGGTGGGATAGGGTTTCAGGTAGCCGGGCTGGGCTGGAACAGGTGTACGCTTTCAGGTCCACCGCAGGGGGGTTGTGGACAAGACTGATGAGGACAGGGGAAGGTAGGGGTTGTGAGAGGATTGTGGGAAGTCATAAAACCTAAGGTAGATACAGAGTATGACCACATTGAAGAAAAAAAGTAGGATCATACATTATTTTGTTCACTAGTAATCATATGAGCTATGGATGGTTTGGTTGTAATTGGTTGGGCGGGGATGGGGGTAGAGGTGAAGGGGTGAGGTCCCACCCTACAGAACCTGCTGAGAGAGAGCCTTGCCTGGGGAGAGGAGTGCACTGTGAGGTGGGCTGCCTCCTTCTCCATGTCCTTTCTGGTGAGGCCAGCTAGGCTGTGCTGCTGTGCTTTATGGCATGTGCGCAGTATTAAACTGCAGAGCAATAATCTGATGTCAACCAGCAGAGATAACACAGGCATCAATCACAGCCAAGCCCTGCGGTATCTGCGTGGCTCAGTCAACAGTACAGAGTTGGAGCAGAGGACAATCTCATCACACTCTGCTTCTGCACTCAGTGACTCTTTTGTTCTCCTTTTGATTTGCTATTTTCATTACCTGGTCACCTCATTAATACATCATTCCCGGACTGTGCCATTTGATTGTTTCTTCTGCTGGATGATTGTCTGCACATATGACCACATTTGTGGTGTCTAAGAGACAAGTGTCTGTAAACAGGACAACGTGTGTCTGAGAGAAAGCAATAATGTGTTGGTCTCCCCCTCCCCCCCACCTACACCCCGTGCCCCTCCGGATTCTATTCCAGTCTGGCAACAACAAGAGGAAACGGCCGTCCACTTCAGGGCGGGGCCACAGGAAACAGCTTTCGAGGGGGACTTTGGTTGGTTGGCCTGTGTGGCATACCTAGGCTTATACATACAGCATGGAGGCTGATGCTCATCACTGGTCATCAGGGCAGGGTATCTGTTTAGGTACTGGAATAGCTGCCATTCCTCCCCTCTCGGCAGCACTCCTCACTGTGCTGAGATAGTCTACAGCAGACGGACTCTGGACAAGATTAGACAAGCCACAAACACAGACGTGCTCCGCTCAGACCATCTGGCTCTACTGCTGCTGGCTGGCACTGGATGCAAAAGGGGCAGTCCAGATGTTCTCCCATTTACCTGGTGAAGGGGAGAGCAGCTTAGTGCTGGGGGTTTAGCTTCATAATTCTAGTCTTTAATGGTAGTGAAAGCTTCAAATTATTGTCATACCTACCGTGAAACAAGCAAGCTCCACCTGTGCTTTCCCATAATCATTCAACATGATGACCTTAAAACGATTCAGAGCGCTCAAGCTTTTGAAAGTATATGGTAAAATTGTACAATTCTTAGTACAAAACTGAAAACAGATCATCAAAAAGGATGTTTTTTCTAAACTTTAGGCACATTTTCAATAGACTAAGTACAACACACAAAATCACACAGTAACTTTTTCACCAGTTTTTTTTATCTAGAAATACTTCATATAATTGCCTTTCACAATGCATTACTCACAATACTTTTCATGATTCTCTTTCAATTTATTTAAATACATTTTACCATCACATTATCCAACAAGTTAATGGCAAGCTAATTACAGAAAACGGCTTGCTGTTGTGAGTGTGACGGATTAAAAGCAACGCATTCTACAGGGGAATTTTAGAACTTGGACACTGTCTCGTTGACCTAACTTTATATCCTGATTTGACTTTGGTTCAGGTCATGCTGTTCTTCACATTACTGTCTTTGGTAAACACACAATCTATCAAATATAATCTAAGTTTATTTGTCACATGCACAGGATACAGAATGTGTAAACAGTACAGTGAATTGGTTAGTTGCAAAGTGGAGTCTTTTGTTTAGACATGTAGCTAGCTAAACAATGAACTCATAACATTACTATCCTGCATGAATCTACAGGCAGCTAAAGCTAACCAACTAGGTTCAGTATTAGCTAGCTAGCTAACATTAGGCTATGAATAGCAATACAAATGGCTCTGAGATACGAATAATGTTACTACAAAAATCATACACGTAACTTTAGCTAGCGAGCTAGTCAGCCAGCTAAAGTTAGCTAGCTAGCCAATAGTATGCCTTAACTTACAATGAAAATTACTTTCTGACAGAATTAGAAATGTATCATATCTGAAAATGTAGCTAATGAGACACTCTTACCCATATACATGAATGAATGCTTTTCCCTCTCTTTCACAGATGCCATGGTTGCCCTTAGTTTGAAGATGTAATCCAGAGACAGGTGATCTATATAACAGCCTTTGTGTATTCTCTTTTCGACGCCCTCCGCATAAACAAACGCCTGAATTTCCTCCATCTCCTGAGCGATCATACTTTGCTTCCACCGGGAATTCCACTGATTTCAAAACTTGGTCCTCCAGAAAGTGGAGAGTGGAGAGCATTAGCAACATTATCACAGTTCGTCCTGATATCTTTATAAAAAGCTGCGTTAGAAAGGATTACCTACACATACTGAGCAGTTTATGTTATAAACAGAAGCATACTACATGGCAGATCAATCCGAACTCATCTCTCGGCATATCCAGCCCATTTATTATCTCAGCCTAACATGGCTAGCGGGAATGTCCCTGTCTTTTTCTGTGGTTAAGCCAATGTCCCTGTCTTTTTCTGTGGCTCGTAATTTAACATTTTCATTCATAATTACAGATGGCATGCAAGTTTGTTATTGAGGCACATAAAAGTTCATATGTTCCAGAATATTTTATTTTATTTTTTTGTTTACGTTCAAATGCCTCTTCTGTGAAGTAGTGATGCTCGACATATGCCTAGTCTCCTGAAATGAGTCACAAATCAGCATGACTAGCTCACGAGGAAGAAGTATGTGTGTGTGCTCCTGACAGCCAGTGTGTTTGTGTTTGTGTGTGGACATAGATTGCCGTGTGCTGTCAGGCTGCCCTGATGCATCATAATGAACTGAGATGTACCATAGCCTGGCTGTCAGGAGCACATCTCTGGAATTGATTCAGAGTATCGGAGAAAACATAATTGTTCAGATAAATTTCCAGTGTGATTATCAGAGAAGTGGGCTGAGTTTGAAGTATTCTTCCCCTGGCTCCATAAAGCGCAATAAATTGGTGGAAGACAAATCACCAGCCTTAGAGCAATGTGCAGAAAGAGAACGCCAGCGCTGTGTATCCTTGCCAAGATGGATCTGCATTCGGCAAACTCTAAGTCCAGCCTCTCGGGGCATGGCAGGTGAGCCTCCCCTCCTCAGAACAAACAGATTGGATCACTATGGGCATTGTGGGTAATCTAGACTTGACATTGTCGTGTTTGCTTTCCCCCCTCAGTCTCAACTGGACATCTGTTTATGGAAAGCTGCTTTGTCTCTGGCTCACCTGCCAATACAAGACAGCCCTGTTTGACAGTGTTTACCAATTGTGAGTGCACGTGACTGTGTGTGTGTGCCTGTGTGCGTGTGTGTGTGTGTTAGTTTGTCTCCAACTGCCTCTTTGGTATACGCTGGCATATTCTGTATTGTTGGGAGTTTACCCTGATATACGGTGCTCCGTAAATATCTACTCTGTGTGAAAATGCCAGTCAAAGTTAATGTTACTGCTCATTTCATGGTTGAGCATCCCGCTCTTTGAGCAGAGATGAGTGTGGATGTGTGTGTACAAGTGTCACGCTCGTTGAAATGAGTGGACCAAGATGCAGCGTGGTATGTTTCCATCCTTTTATTTAGAAGAGAAACTTAAAGCACAAAAACAATAAAGTGAATAAATGAAACGTGCCGCTACATACAGTGCAGAAAGCAACTACACACAAACATAGTCAAGATCCCACAAAACACAATGGGAAAATGGCTACCTAAATATGATCCCCAATCAGAGACAACGATAAACAGCTGCCTCTGATTGGGAACCAAATCAGGCCACCATAGAAATACAATTCCCCTAGATAACCCACCCTAAATCACACCCCGACCCAACCAACATAAAGAATAAACAGCTCTCTATGGTCAGGGCGTGACAACAAGAAAGAAAAAGATAGCTAGAGAGAGAGAGAGAGACATTGGATGAATTTGTGCTGAGAATACTCTTAAATCTCACTACAAGAGCAACAAGGACAATCCTAATTGTTTAGTTGTCAATACTTCTCATTGAAATACAGTCTCTAGGCCATTTGGCTGGTTGAACATAGAAAACCAACTGCTATCAGTCTATGCTTGTATTTGTATTATTATTAAACCTTTATTTAACCAGGAAGGGCTCATTGAGATTTAAAATCTCTTTTTCAAGAGCGTCCTAGCCAAGATAGGCAGCACCAAGTCATTACAAAAAATTACAGACAAACCTCATGAAAAACTACAAGTAATCTAGTAAAAGCCATAGAATTCACAAGAGTATAACAAAATCAAAAACAGCAAATTAAAAACAGAATCAGTCTCAAGATCATTCATCAGTGATTTTAAAAATACCAATCGGGACAAGTTCTTCCAGTTTAAAAGTATTTTGTAAAGCGTTCCAAGACGATGGCGCAGAGTACATAAAAGCCCTTTTACCAAATTCAGTTGGGACATTTGGAACAGTTAGCAGGATAAAGTCCAGCGAACGAAGACAGTACCCACCACATTTCTGAACAATAAAAATGCCCAAATAAAAAGGTAGTAAACCCAAAATGGCTTTGTAAATAAAAGTATACCAGTGACTGAGCCTACGAGTGACGAGAGAAGGCCAGCCAACCCTGGTATACAAAGTGCAGTGGTGCGTAAGGGTTTTGCAGTTTAAAATAAATCTCAAAGTGCCATGGTAAAGGGTGTCATTGGTCTCAAACACTGAGCGGAAGCATTCATATATAAAATATCCCCATAGTCTAGTAAAGGCATAAATGTAGCTGATACTAGCCTCCTGGCTTCAAAAGAAAAACAGGCCTTATTCCTAAAATAAAATCCCAATTTCAGCTTAAATTTTTTTTGTAAGTTGTTGAATATGCAATTTAAAAGTGAGGCCGTCATCAATTAAAGTTCCAAGATATTTATATGAGGTTACAGACTCAATCTCATTGCCCTGACAGGTAATAATAGGTGAAAAGCTAAGAGGTTTATTTCTTGCTTTAGAAAACACCATTAGTTTAGTTTTGTCAGTATTGAGGATAAGCTTCAATTGACACAAGGTATGTTGAACAGTATAAAAAGCATTTTGCAAGTTCTGGAAAGCTTTTATAAGAGATGAGGCACAACAGTAACAGTAGTATCATCAGCATAAAAATGAAGTTGTGCATTTTGGACATTTTTGTCTAAATTATTTATATAAATATTGAATAAGAGAGGACCAAGTACAGAGCCTTAGGACACAACATTACAGACAGACAATTTAACAGACTTGAGTCCATCAAATTGAGTTCTATCAGACTATCGGACAGATAGTTTGCAAATCATGCAACTGCATGCTCCGAAAGACCTACACTCGACAATCGCTGCCTGTATCAAAAGCCTTAGAGCAGGGGTGTCAAAGTCAAATGGACGGAGGGCCAAATAAAAAAATCAGCTACAAGACGAGGGCCGGACTGTTCGAATGTTCATTGAAATTTTTTTAAATGACGCATATAGTCTAGTGAACCTAATTGAACCTACTGAAAACCTAACAAATATATTACAATATGATCAGATAAATAAAGCAATATTTTCTTATGGCTCTGTCAGTAATCTTTAATTTTCAACAGACACAAAAGACAAATTTCCTTTATATAAATATCCCCATAACATGAACATTAAATGAAAGAAACCGGTATTCAAGGCACCATCAGTAGACTATATTTTCTATTTTAGCAAAAGTGGGCTAAATTTACTTCAAAGAAAAAACAATAATAGCAATTTTCTATCATCCACTCAACTGAAATATTTTTAAAATATAATTGGATTGAAATACAAAAAATAAAGTGCAAAAATCTATTAATCAAAAACAACACTTTGTTTAAGGAGAAGTAACATGCAGTGAAAACAAATATTAAATTTTAACTTTTAAACTTGAACTGAGTAAAAACTCTAAATATGTGATTGCACAGTAATGTTCACTTGTTTGAGGTTGAGGGTGATACTTGGTGGTGTCCCATCTTTTCCACAAGTTCATCAATGTTCGGGTAAGGCTCTGAGCTGAAGAAATCCTCAGAATTGAGTGGAGGTGTTCAGCAGTAAGTCGACTTCTGTGTGATGTTTTGTTCAGGTTCATCAAAGAAAATAGTTGTTCACACAGGTATGTGCTGCCAAACATAGACAACGTTTGAGCAGCCTGGATGCGCAGCTGGGGCATTGTGCCGGGAGGAAACGGGCGAACTCCGCAGCACCCACTGCCGCATATTTTGCCCTCAGTGCATCATTGCATTGGAGGTCAATCAACTCCATTTGGAGGTTTGGTGGTGAGCTTTCCACGTCAACAGCAAATGGGTTACCGAGCAGTTCCAACCTGCTTTTTTGTGCTTCAAAGTCAGCAAATCGGCGTCGAAAGTCAGCGGCAAGCATACCTATTTTATCAGCCAACTGTGTGCTCGGGAACGCACTGGTAGAGAGCTTCTCTTTCATGGTCTGGCAGCTGGGAAAGTGGCTCAAATTTTCTTTCCGCATCTGCGTCTCCCACAGAGTCAGTTTGGTTTTAAATGCCTTCACTGTACTGTACATATCAGAGATGACACGATCCCGACCCTGCAGCTGCAAGTTTATTGCATTCAGATGACTCGTAATGTCACACAGAAAAGCCATTTCACACAGAAACATTTCGTCTCGGAGTTGTGTTGTGTCTTTCCCTTTGCTGTCCAAGAACAGACAAATCTCCTCACGAAGCTCGAAACATCTTTGAAGCACCTTTCCCTGGCTTAGCCATCGCACCTCTGTGTGATAAGGCAAATCACCATGCTCCGTTTCTAACTCCGTCAGAAATGCCTTGAACTGGCGGTGATTCAAACCTTTGGCTCTGATAAAGTTAACTGTGCGCGTGATGATGCTCATTACATGCTCCATTTTCAAGGCTTTACCGCACAACGCTTCCTGGTGTATGATACAATGATAAGCTGTCAGCTCACCTGTCGCGTTTTCCTCTTGCATCTTTTCCCGTATCTTCGCCACCAGTCCGCTCCTGTGTCCACACATCGCAGGTGCTCCGTCGGTTGTCAAACCCACGAGTTTTTCCCAAGGCAGCTCCATCTCATTTACACATCTTGACACCTCTTCATACAAATCATGCCCCGTAGTTGTGCCATGCATAGGACGTAAAGCCAAAAACTCCTCTGTCACGCTTAGGTTGGAGTCCACTCCGCGGATGAAAATTGACAACTGGGCAATGTCAGAAATGTCGGTGCTCTCATCCACAGCCAAGGAATATGCAATAAAATCTTTTCCCTTTTTCACAAGCTGCTCTTTTAGATTGATGGACAACTGGTCTACTCTCTCGGCAATGGTGTTTCTGCTCAGACTCACATTTAAAAAGAGTTGCCTTTTTTCTGGGCAAACTTCGTCACAAACTTTAATCATGCAGTTTTTGATGAAATCCCCCTCCGTAAATGGCCGGGCTGATTTAGCGATCTCTTCTGCCAAAATAAAACTTAATTCCTCTGCCTTTTGTAGCCTTTGTTCCATGTCCATATTCTTGTTTTTGTCCGCGTGTTTCGTTTCATAATGTCGTCTCAGATTATACTCTTTCAGTACCGCCACACTTTCTCCACACAGAAGACACACAGGTTTTCCAGCTACCTTCGTGAACATATACTCCGACTCCCACCTTGTTTGAAACCCCCGGTTCTCAGTATCCACCTTCCGTTTTGCCATTTTTGATGGGTATCTGAAAGTTAATTTTACTGTGATGCTGACGACTGCTGTGCCAATAAATATTGAAATGAAGCAGCCTACTGCTCGGTGCGTCACCTTTGCATTGTGGGAAATGTAGTATTGGTGCGTGTAAAAGATCTGCGGGCTGCCGGCTTGCTGCGGGCCGGTTCTAATAATAAATCAAGATCATCCCAGGGGCCGTAAAAAACCTTCTTGCGGGCGGATGTGGCCCGCGGGCCTTGACTCTGACATATGTGCCTTAGAGAGATCAATAAAAAGTGAGACACAGTGATGTTTTTTGTCAAGGGCTTCAGTGATATAATTTAAAACCTTCAGGCTGCTGTAATTGTGCTATGCTTCTTCCTGAAGCCCGATTGGTACATTGATAAAATAGAGTTAGTAAATAAAAACTATTTTAGCTGTTCACTCACAAGGGTTTAACCTCTTAAGTCGACCCTCTACTTTTTTGAACATTCTGTTAAAAATCGCGCAACATTTCAGCGCCCTGCTACTCATGCCAGGAATATAGTATATGCATTTGCTTAGTCTGTGTGGATAGAAAACACTCAGACGTTTAAAAAACTGGTTAAATCACTGCTGTGGCTTTACCAGAACGGCATTTACATCGAAAAGCACAGGAAAAACTGATCACTGAAAATGGGGAAAATATATCCATGCGCTACTTGAACCCATTGATAAACGTGAACCACAATTAATTGACTGCGGTTGCAGTACCTACAGCTTCCACAGGGTGTCTAGAGTCTTGTCATTTCCCTTCGAGTTTTTTCTTGGTCAAACACATACAGGACACCGTATCTCCTCCGGCCTAGGACCGGATATTTTCGTTGAGTTTCTAGCCGGACATTTTTCCAGACGGACAGCTAATGATCTTTACATCGCCTCCTGATGAATTTTATCGCTTATTAACGTTTACTAATACCTAAAGTTGCATTACAAACGTATTTCGAAGTGTTTTGTGAAAGTTTATCGTCGACTTTTTGAATTTTAAAAATGACGTTACGTTTTGAAACAATGTTTTTTTCGTTTATCACACAGTCTACATATAACGATATCTAGGCTTTATATGGACCGATTTAATCGAAATAAAGACCCAAATAGTGTTTATGGGACATCTAGGAGTGCCAACAAAGAAGATGGTGAAAGGTAATGAATGTTTTCTATTTTATTGTGCGGTTTGTGTAACGCCGAAATGCTAATTATTTTGTTTACGTCCCCTGTGGGTCTTTTGGGGTGTTGCATGCTATCAGATAATAGCTTCTCATGCTTTCGCCGAAAAGCATTTTAAAAATATGACTTGTTGCCTGGATTCACAACGAGTGTAGCTTTAATTCGATACCCTGCATGTGTATTTTAATGAACTTTTGAGTTTTAACTAATACTATTAGCATTTAGCGTAGCGCATTTGCATTTCCAGAGCTCTAGTTGGGACGCAAGCGTCCCGAGTAGAAGCAACAGGTTAAAGTATTTTCACTAGGGGTGACAGCTTTGAGATCGGCCTATAATTATTTAAAAGAGTTGTATCTCCCCCTTAGTGACTCCCCATCCCGCAGGCGGGAGTGTAATCATCGACTGACACTAATTAGCATAACGCAACGGACATAAATATTCCTCGAGAATATTCCTATTCATGAAAATCACAAATGAAATATATTGATACACAGCTTAGCCTCTTGTTAATCACCCTGTCATCTCAGATTTTCAAAATATGCTTTACAGCCAAAGCTAGACAAGCATTTGTGTAAGTTTATCGATAGCCTAGCATAGCATTTTGTCCAGCTAGCAGCAGGTAACTTGGTAGCGGAAAAGCAAATCGTTTACCTTTGATGAGCTTCGGATGTTTTCACTCACAAGACTCCCAGTTAGATAGCAAATGTTCCTTTTTTCCAAAAATATTATTTTTGTAGGCGAAATAGCTCCGTTTGTTCTTCACGTTTGGCTGAGAAATCGCCCGGAAATTGCAGTCACGAAAACGCCGAAAAATATTCAAAATTAGCTCCATAATATTGACAGAAAATTTGTTTAGAATCAATCCTCAAGGTGTTTTTCAAATATCTATTCGATAATATATCCACCGGGACAATTAGTTTTTCAGTAGGACCGATTGGAATAATGGCTACCTCTGTATTTTACGCGAGAGTCACTCTGGGAGCCACCAGGTGACCACTTGCGCAATGTAGTCGCTTACGGGTATTCGTCAACATAAATGCGTTAAACTACGTCACAATGCTGTAGACACCTTCGGGAATACGGAGAAAGAGTAATCTGGTTGATAGCCCATTCACTGCTCAATAGGGACGCATTGGAACGCAGCGCTTTCAAAACACGAGGCACTTCCGGATTGGATTTTTCTCAGGCTTTCGCCTGCAACATCAGTTATGTTATACTCACAAACAATATTTTTACAGTTTTGGAAACTTTAGAGTGTTTTCTATCCTAAGCTGTCAATAATATGCATATTCTAGCATCTTGTCCTGACAAAATATCCTGTTTACTACGGGAACGTTATTTTTCCAAAAATGAAAATACTGCCCCCTAGTCACAAAAGGTTAAAAGTGGTAGAACAAACGCTGATTTCCAGATCTTTTGAATTTCCTTACATTCCAGGGTTAGATTGAACAGATATGTAAGTGTTTCAGCTTTGAAATCAGCTGCCAGATTTAAAAAGCAGGGATCCAAAAGATCAGGACCTGCAGGCTTTCTCTGATCTAAGGATTTCATGGCTTTATGTACCATCTGCACTGAGAATGGCAAAAAGCTAAAAGTTTGACCAGCTCTCACTGGTTCATCCACACAGGGTTGTACAGAGGCAGAGGACACTGAATCAAACACCATTACTGTTACCAGACATAGACTTAATAGCCTTCCAAAACTTTCTAGGGTCATTCAGGTTATCAGTGGTAACAGACATAAATTATTCAGCCTTCATGGAAGAAAAGAACACTTGTTTCGTAACTGCCTAAAAATAAGCCAATCAGCATCAGAACATGATTTCCTTGCTTTAGCCCAGGCTAGATTACGGTCGTGAATAATACGAGACAGCTCAGAAGAAAACCATGGATTATCCCGCCCTTTAACCCTGAACCTGCGGAATGGGGCATGTTTGTTTACTATTTGGGAAAAACCATCATGAACCCATCATGGAAACCATAGTCAATAGTGACACATTTCTTGGCAATGCCCCTATACAGGTGCTATGTCCTTGGTTACTCTGTGACTGTAAATTCAGACATTGGGAAGGTGATAGGCCAGTTCCATACGACTCTGCCTGCTGGACCTATGTGTGTGTCCGAATGTGTGTATATGTCAAATCAAATCAAATTGTATTTGTCACATGCACCGAATACAGCAGGTGTAGACCTTACAGTGAAATGCTTACATACAAGCCCTTAACTAACAATGCACTTTTAAGAAAATAAGAGTTAAGAAAATATTTTCTAAATAAATGAAAGTTAAAAAAAGAATACCAAAAAAGCAACACATGAGGCTATATACAGGGGGTACCAGTACCGAGTGTATGTGTGTAGTGGTGGAAAGAATACCCAACTGTCATACTTGAGTAAAGGTAAAGATACCTTAATAGAAAATGACTCAAGTAAAAGTGAAAGCCACCCAGTATAATACTACTTGAGTAAAAGTCTAAAAGTATTTGGTTTTAAACATACTTAAGTATGAAAAGGAAATGTAATTTCTAAAATGTATCAAAGTAAAAGTACAAGTATAAATAATTTAAAAGTCCTTATATTAAGCAAACCAGATGGCACAATTGTGTTGTGTTTTTTATTTACATTTAGCTAGGGGCACACTCCAACACATCATTTACAAATGAAGCATTTGTGTTTAGTGAGTCTGCCAGATAAGAGGCAGTAGGGATGACCAGGGATGTTCTCTGTTTAGTGAGTCTGCCAGATAAGAGGCAGTAGGGATGACCAGGGATGTTCTCTGTTTAGTGAGTCTGCCAGATAAGAGGCAGTAGGGATGACCAGGGATGTTCTCTTGAGTGTGTTAATTCAACCATTTTCCTGTCCTGCTAAGCATTCAAAATGCAACAAATACTTTTGGGTGTCAGGGAAAATATATGGAGTTAAAAGTACATAATTTTTTTTCGGAACGAAGTGAAGTCAAAGTAAAAGTTGTCAAAAATATAAATAGTAAAGTAAAGTACAGATACCCCAAAAAACTACGTAAGTAATACTTTCAAGTATTTTTACTTAAGTACTTTACACCACTGTGTGTGTGTGTGTGTGTGTGTGTGTGTGTGTGTGTGTGTGCGTGCGTGCGTGCGTGCGTGCGTGCGTGCGTGCGTGCGTGCGTGATGGGAATACCAACAGGCTCTATCTGCTTGGGTGTCTGGCTGCTGCCTCAGCACTTTGCCCTTGCTGTGTGACAAGGATTCTGGGAGGGTGATGGCTTTTTCTGGGCTTGCAGCTCCTCACAGCTCCTCACAGCTTCTCACAGGACCAGGCAACACTTACACTGACTGCAGACTGACTGCTTCTAATAGACAATAGACACTGCTGATGTGGAACTATTCATTACTCACATTAGACTAGACAGGCTGAGGGAAGTTAGAACGGTTTTGGGAATCCCGAAATGCCTCACCACGTCTCTCTGTACTTCTCTGTTCCATAACATCAGGTCAGAGGTCAATGCTGCTCTATTAGAAATCAATTCAGCCCTGATGAGGTGTCTGATTGTGTCGTTATCTCTATGGCAACCCTGATTAAGTTGACTCAAATAGGCTTCAAGGATATTTAGCATTTTCTGAATCTGGCCCCTTGTGTGAATATGTCTATTCAATTACTTGTAAAATGACTGAGCAATATAACAGTGGAAAGCCTTCATTGAAGAGAACGACATTGCACTCCTCCTCACAATGAAAGGAATGTCACCATTACATTGAGAAACAGAAGTTAAATTATTGGAAAGAGAGAACTATGAGGAGGCCAACTCTGGCTGCAGCACCGTTCGATGAATTTTCATCAGATACTATCTGCACAGTTGTTACATGAATGTATTTTCCCAAGTGGCAGGCTTGACTACTGCTGCCCTGGCAACTGTAGCTATGGAGTCTCTGTAGTCTCTGGATCATTTCCAGAGCTGCCAAGACTAGACTGCCTTATCATTGTTTGACTGACTGGGATATTCAGAGAGAGAGTGTGTTTCTTTGCTTACACAAACAGTAGATTAACTGTAGCATAAAGAGCTGATAAGTCTCCCTCCCTCCTTGGTGACCATGATGTTATGAAAGTCGTTATTATTTACAACGTGGTTATGTCACCCCTCATCTCTTTCGATTCCTCTAAACACTTTGTCCTGAACGATAGCTTCAAATTGGCACAGAAGGTAATAAATGACACCTGATAAATCCTTATTGTCTCATGCAGCTCTTTATCTGTCACCTGGCATGCTTGTGCCAGTGTTGGCTGAGTTTACAGAATGTTTTTGTGTGAGGAGCAATCCTTAGGTGAGCCTTCTGCAGAGCACTGGGGGGGATTGGGAGGTACTGGGAGGTACTGGGAGATACTGGGAGGTACTGGGGGGTACTGGGATGTACTGGGAGGTACTAGGGGGGACTGGGGGGTACTGGGAGGTACTGGTGGCTACTGGGAGGTACTGGGAATTACTGGGAGGTACTGGGGGTACTGAGGGGTACTGGGAGGTACTGGGGGGTACTGGTGGCTACCGGGAGGTACTGGGAAGTACTGGGGATAACATCAGAGGACAGGCAGACACTCACTCACTGAAATACCAAGGTGACTAGGAAGCTGTGAACACAGAACAAAAACACACACCGAAACGCGTTCACACACTCATGCACACACACCCACACACTTCACTGTGACACTCTCCGTAACTAACACATAAATGAGGATGATTCTTTATTCCTCCCCTCTGTTACCGTGGCACCAGTTTATGATGTCACTCTGTCTTCACATGGTTTGCCAGAAGAGCCCTAGTTTAATCCCCTCACTGTGCTGGGCACTTAAACTCACACCTCTGTCTCTTTACGAGTCCCAATCTGCTCCCCTCCTCAATGCTCACTATCAATTCACCACAAACAATAAAAGCCATCCAGTTACTCCTCATTCTCCTCTCCCTGTAGCCTGGGAACTTATACTCAGGACACACAATCCGGACCTCCAGCCAAGTCCTACTCCTCACTCCCAAGCTGTGTGTGTTTGTGTGAGCCTTCCTTACCTTATTTTTAGCTCTCTATAACAGCCAAGTGTATAAGTTGCTTTCTCCTAAGTTGCCAGGGCGTTGACTGTGAGAGTATCTCTGTGAGAGGACCTGATGCCCTACTAGGTGTTGAGCTGATTCCTCATCACCATCACTCCTCTCCCTGGTTCTGGTTCCTCTCCCTGCTTATCTCCAGTCCGTTGCTACAATACGCCCTGATTACAGCCTCTGTTTCTAATGGGATGTCATTAATTGGCCTGCAGATATTACTCTGATGTTATACTGGAGTTGGTATCAGTGGGCGTTTAGTTGGGGGTTAGAGTGCTTCTGATAGCGTGTCCAAACACTGTATTCTCACATTGAAGCTAGAACCCTGGAAAGCAAGGCTAGCTGAATTCCAACCCAGTTTTGGTGTGTCTCATGATCACTAGACATATGGTTGCTATGGAACTTCCCAGGCCAGGGTGTTTTGTGTACTTCAGAGAATTAGTTTGGACTCCTTTTTTTACCACTCTAAATGTATGTATCCAACAAACATAGCTGGAATGCCTTTGAATGTGAATCCTTCCCTTCTTCAGAAGCCCCCTTGACAGGGAGGGAAGCTCTTGGGGAGTACACCTATGTGTGTGACCTTGATGGATTCCTGCACAACTTTACTGCTGGGAGGGGGGATGGAGCGGTAGAGGTGGGGGTGCAGGTGGTGGATGATGGCCTGGCCATAGACCCTGGGCAATCTCCCACCCACCTCCCCTCTCTGAGTCCTCTGTGCCTGGAGCCCTGGAGTCTGTGGTGGGAAATAGCTCCTTTACAAAACCAGGGTCATCTTGTAATGTCCACCACAAGTCCAGACAACAAATGGGCAGTAAAACTATTATGTGGTCAAACTGAACTGCATTGTTTTATTTACGCACAGTGTTTTAATGGTTGCGTCAGCTTCAGTTGAGCATCCAAGTAGTGCTCTGGTTACCAAGGGAGGCCTTAGTCATACTTAGCAATGTTGTTCTTTGACTGGACCTCATGAGCCTTTCAGGCCACTTTATTGTGTTGTCAATGATCATGGTCAATTTCAATTCTGTTTCAGTTGATTTGCTCTGAATGGATGTAACGGGATACCTGTGAGTCCTCACACAGGGTTATAACTTCAATTGATTATGAAACCGTTGTATTGTTCATCACTAACTTTGTCTTTTCTATTCCTTTCTGTGTTCCTGGAACTGACCTCTCCTAAACCGGTCGACATTTCCTTCACTCTGTTTGTCCTTGTTCCTATTTTAGAACACCCCAGTCCTCAGCTATTAAGCTCCTGTTGTTTTTTACAACATCCAGTCCCTACTTTGTCTCTGAGTAGTATATCTCTGAGTAGTATATTAGTAGTAGTAGTATAGTAGTATATCTCTGAGTAGTATATTAGTAGTAGTAGTATAGTAGTATATCTCTGAGTAGTATATTGCACAAACATGACTTACAGGCTATGGAGCCAACATCAGAGATACTACACATTACGTCAGGAAATCCTGCCGTTGAGATGTGGTCCGCTTCACTGACCGTCCAGTGACCCCCCGTGTCATGCCCTCATGTCTTTGTTCCTGCAAGGCTGGTGGGGCCCCAGCGTCGTATGGTGGGGTCAGACAGGGCCACACTTGAACTCCCAATAAAAGACTGTAGGTCACTTAAGACATGAGAGCACATTTGAACTGGATTTGAACCGGTTACCTGTGGATAGGAGCCCTCTGTTTCTGTCTCTATCTTTTTGTCATGTTTTCTCTCTCACTCTATCTAAAGTATATCTAAAGGCTACATTATATTTTTACATCCACATTACAATATGCCCTAAACGTGCCTTTGCAGTGTAATCTACATGATATTGCAGTCATGAGTTAGATAAATGTTTATTAGCCCCAGTAGGGAAGGGGTGGCCATAGTAAGCTGTAGTTAGAGGGTAGAGAACCACACAGAAAGCTGTTCTAAAGGGGGGGTTATGTTATAGAGGGGGCCGTAAAGGAACGAGCCAATTGAAAGTCGCGGTTATAATGAGTAGCAAGAGGAATGGGGGTGTTGTGGAAATAGAACTGAACAACGCTTAATTAGCTCATAAACAAGGGGAGTGGAGATGAGAGAGGGCAGTCAAGTGTCCCGCTCCTTCTTTGGCTCACGCTCCGTCAACAAAGGCCCCAGAATGGCCCCGACACTCTTGTTGTGTCTCTCTGCGTGGGGCTTCCTGAGAACATGAAAGGCACACATTCCAAAAAAAGGTCCAAGAGTCGGACAAGAGACGGAACCCGTCCACACCTCCCTTGGCCTTCAAAGCTCTCCTCTCAGCCCCAGCGTGATATTGACATTGCCCTGTCGCTGACCCACCCAATGTTGTCCTAGGGGTCCCGTAGCGACAGACCACCATGACATTGGAGGTCTGTTTTATTACCCTCCTTTGTCTGTGGCCTGTTCCTCTGACACACCACTGAGAGGCTTGAGGGATGTGTTTTATGTGATGACTTTTGGTGTTGCGCTCAGGAAACCAGGACACTAGACTGGTCATCCAGGGATGACTGTGTAGATGTGTGTGTTAGTGTGTGAGTGAGCTCTCCTATGGAGTGAGATTTCCTACCCAGGCACTGCCACCTGAGGACTGCTGCTGCCGTGGCGCGGAGGTAATCTCTGCTTGTTTGTGTCGATGTGCTATCATCCCCTGCTTCCTGACAAACAGGACCTGACAGCGGCTGGAGGGAGGATAGGAAAGTGCTGCCTTGATGTTCTGTTGGCTTGAAGTCCAACAGGCCTCCCTGACAGTGACCATCCTAGCTGGGAAAACAAGCCTGTAAAGGGCGTGACCCACAGCAGGATACTCCACCGCGTTATTGAGCGACTCGTCCCTTCAGAGAAGCAGACACGGGCAGTGGAGATTGAGCAGGCTCCACCTAGCCAGAGCGGGTGGCCAGGCCAGCCTCATGTGATTTCAGCCTCTGTTTAGGAAAGGAAGTCACTGCCGGCATTTCGCTAATCATTTTTAAAACTGGACCCTCCTTTTCTGGATGATCCCCTGACCTCAAAACACAATACGTTTTCCACAGTGTAGGGAATGGTATTTTATCGTATTCCATCCATCCATCACACCTATTTGTTAATAGGTAGAACAGGAAGACAACTCCTCACACCTAGTGTGCAGTGGGAGTTGTGCTTTTAAGTGTGTGTGCATTCCAGCGTGAGCTAAACTAGCAGTGTGGTGCAGGCAGCAGAGTCAGAGCTGACGCTATGGAGGGTCAGGGCATAGCGTCTGCACTCACATGGGTAAATGGAAAGGTATGCTGCACATACAGCTGATTAGAAAGCTGGCTAATTATTGACTGGTGAAAAAATGATAACCATCTCCTGCTCTGCCTGTTTTACTTTATTGTTTAGAAGCCAGCTGGAATAGCTGCAAGGTATTCCTGTCGAATAACAGGAGTTTGTGGCAAGATTTAGTTAGGTTGTTTTATGGGCCTTTAAAAAGGCTGCTTACTCAAGAATGTCATTGTTAGATTACACAGATTGAACCAAGGGCCCTGTCGTCCGGTCCTGCATTGTCCCAGCAGCCTGTGTACCTGCTCATTTAGGTGACAGGTTGACCAATATGCTTGGCTGTTACAGAGAGATAGAGGGGAGCAATTTCAGCAAATTTAGAGATAGATCACTGTCTCTGCGCTGAAGCCCTGAGTGAGCCTGGAGAGGAGTCGCTGGTCATGGGCTAGCCATAGAGGGCCACTGATGAGACTGGCTGAGAGATGAGATGGAATCTCTCATCATAAGGTGTCTGTGTTTCAGCCTTAATATTTTAGAACTAACTGAGAATATGATCGCCAGAGGAGTATCCATCCCAGAGGGCCCCACAGCCCTGTGTAAACGTGCATGTAGCAGCATGACCCAGATTAAGATGTGGCCCGTGTTTGCTGACTGGGGTCGATGTCATCAGCAGAGAGGTCGTAGTTCATTTGTCTTCCTGACAGAGCTTCAGGTGGTGTTCCACGGCTCTGTCAGAAGGCCACACTGATGCTGACCTCCACGAAGCGCACAATTAGGTGCCCTTTGACCCCACAGCCCCACAATCAAACCCAGAGCACGGACAGAGCATGCTCCTGCATCTCTGAACACTGTGTGCGTGTGTGTATGTGCATATGTGTGTGTGTGTGTGGTACCATTAGATAATTTCCAGGCTCATTTTGATGTTCTTCGTGCAGGAGACATTGATGTAGTATGTGTTTCGGGCATGACATAATGGTAATACCGCAGAATTCGCGTTTCCCACTTAAAATGAGAGGATATGAACGGGCAGCTTTGACATGCAAAAGCCCAGGCTCCCCAGACATTATGCTGATTTCAGTTGTTCTCCACACTCCTGGTATCATAAATATATCATAGATATATTGCACTGTGATGCTCTCCTCTCCTCTTGCTGTGAAGATTGTTATTTATCTGCTCTGTTACTCATGCTCTTTAGTGGAGGAAAAGCCTAACATCAGTATCGAGCCCGGGGGTCGTGTAGACAGAGGCTTCGACAAATACCACTGGACCCTTGAGCAAAAGTAAAAATCTTGCTGCTGGAAAGCATTTTCCATGTTCCATGTTCCTCCTGTGGAGGGAAGGCCATGTCCACACCAAGCAGCTATGAGCCTGCAGGTCTGAGCAGAATGCATCCAGTCTGTTTCTCTCATTGCCCTCTCTGTGTCAATGCCAGCCTGACCTGCACTCCCTGACTCCTACAGGCTCTGTTCTGACAGGCAATGTGTACAGATAGATCTGGAGGGAAGGGAACAGCAGAATCTAGAATCAAACCCCATTAATTCATATGCAGATGAGAAATGACTGTTGCGCCTGTTTTTATCTGCTAATATTAGCTTTTGTGCCATGACAATAGCAGTTGGATTGTAACTCTTTTCTTGTGTAATTGGTTGTGCAGACTGAAGGCCAGTCTGGTGCTGTCGGTTACTGTGGCTCTAATGTGGCAGTGATTTGTCAGTGCCTTTCAGCACATGTACCGGCTCCCTCAGACAGGTGGATATTCCGTAAAGCCTCAGCAAATTGTCACTATTTTGGGTGTGTGTGCGTGCGCGTGCAAGTGTGTTTGCATGTGAACGCACAGTATATCTGTCTACAGTATGTGTAGGATTATACAGTACAAGAGGTTGATTTTAAAAGGTGTATTAGATACCTAATCCTCACTGTAGAGAGGAAGGATATTCTGTCACTGAATTAATGGCCCTTGAGTGAGCCTGTAAAATGTATAATGCACATTTAGCAAAAATCACCTATTTATTTCTGTCTCTCTTCAGGTCCAATTTGGTCACCCGTCAACCCACCAGACCACCCCCAACTCATTTGAATGTAAAGTGAAATGGTGGAAGTAGCTCCCTGGTTTTTATTGTGGGCTACACAGTATTCCATTGTTCCTAGCAGACAAAGTGGTGAAATGGCCATTGTAACCAGTCTTGATAAGCATAGTACTCACTGGGAAAAAGAAAGAAAAGTCTTTACAATCATTAAGTGGATTAGTAGTCCCGTTTCCCTCACCAGAGAAGGGGAAAGGCAGAACCCCCTCTATCTTATGGAGATTCAATTGTATATGTCTAGACATCTCAATTAGCCAGGAGAAAACAGCCAGTCCTGGTAAGCCACAGCACACTTTTCCTATCAATACCCTCTCACCATCAACATGTCTACACCATGGCTGCCATTGTCAATTAACATGTCATTCCCTGACTGCCAAGTCTAAATTGATGCTGAATGCTCAACTTAGTGAAAATGGCATTATCTTATGGGCCATTATTAGCATGGTGATATGTTCTTTCGTGGTTAAATTGGTATTTCCTATATGCTAACATGTGCTGCAGTTGCCATACTGTCACTTGCCACTCTCTGTTCTATTGTTCTGCTGACACTGCATCTTTGTGGATGCACAAAGGATGCCAGTCACAGAGATAACAACCCCATAGAAGCCTGGGATGGAGCAGGGAGGCTCAGTACAGCACAGCTGAGCTCAAGGAGATAGTACAGTGGAGCAGAATACAGTACAGAGACCTGGCAGTTTGCCAGCATAATTACTGTACCATCCAGTCCACCAGGGGAGTGGATAGAATAATTGTGTGAATGTACTCAACATTTCACCTTGTCGTCAGTTGCATACAGCTTTATTCTGACAAGTACATAGAAATATGCATTCGGTCGTTTTTTCTTTCTTCTGACAGTCAAAATGATTTCAATAAAAATAATTAATGTTGTTTTACAAAGACAGAGTAGGTTTAGCGATCTGCTTTTCTTTTGCTCATATGCAAAAAAATATATATATGTATTTCACCTTTATTTAACCAAGTAGGCTAGTTGAGAACTGTCACGATTGTCATATTGATGAGACCAAGGCGCAGCGTGATATGAATACATTCTTTATTAAACAAAGAACACTAAACAAACTAACAAAACGAACGCGAAGCTATATAACACGAGTGCTGACATGCAACTACACGTAGACAATAACCCACAAAACTAAAATGGAAAATGGCAACCTAAATTGGATCCCTAATTTTGAAACAACGATAGACAGCTGTCTCTGATTGGGAACCAATTCAGGCCACCATAGACCTACATTTGCCTAGATAATACCAAAACCCCATAGATATACAAAAAACCCTGGACAAGGTAAAACACACATACCACCCTCGTCACACCCTCACCTAATCAAAATAATAAAGAAAACAAAGATAACTAAGGTCAGGGCGTGACAGTACCCCCCCAAAGGTGCGGTCTCCCGGCCGCAAACCTAAACCTTTATGGGAGGGTCTGGGTGGGCATCTAACCTCGGTGGCAGCTCTGGTTCTGGACGCCGCCCTCCTTTACACTGAGTCCGCTCTTGTAGCACTGACCCGTGGATCATCATCGGATGCTCTGGACTGTGGATCCTTGCCGTAGGCCTCGGGCTGGGGACCCTCGCTGCGTGAATCATCGCCGGATGTTCTGGACTGGGGACCCTCGCTGGAGACCCCGGACTGGGGACCGTCGCTGGAGACCCAGGGCTGTGGCTCGTCACTGGAGGTTCCGGTCTGTGAACTGTCGCCGGACGCTCCGGTCTGTGAACTGTCGCCGGACGCTCCAGACTGTGAACTGTCGCCGGACGCTCCAGACTGTGAACTGTCGCTCCGGACTGTGAACTGTCGCTCCGGACTGTGAACTGTCGCTCCGGACTGTGAACTGTCGCTCCGGACTGTGAACTGTCGCTCCGGACTGTGAACTGTCGCCGGACGCTCCGGTCTGTGAACTGTCGCCGGACGCTCCAGACTGTGAACTGTCGCCGGACGCTCCAGACTGTGAACTGTCGCTCCAGACTGTGAACTGTCGCTCCGGACTGTGAACTGTCGCCGGACGCTCCGGTCTGTGAACTGTCGCCGGACGCTCCAGACTGTGAACTGTCGCCGGACGCTCCAGACTGTGAACTGTCGCTCCGGACTGTGAACTGTCGCTCCGGACTGTGAACTGTCGCTCCGGACTGTGAACTGTCGCTCCGGACTGTCTCCGGACGCTCCGGACTGGGTACTGTCTCCGGACGCTCCGGACTGGGTACTGTCGCCGGACGCTCCGGACTGGGTGCTGTCGCCGGACGCTCCGGACTGGGTGCTGTCGCCGTACGCTCTGGACTGCCGCGGCACACTGTAGGCCTGGTGCGTAGTGCTGGAACTGGTGGTACCGGGCTGGTGACACGCACCTCATGGCGAGTGTGGGGAGGAGGAACAGGGCGTACTGGGCTCTGGAGGTGCACTGGAGGCCTGGTGCGTGGTGTTGGCACTGGTGGTACTGGGCAATACCTTCATATTGTCGCTGTTCCTCTATTCTCCGGTATTTCTCCATGTAGTATCGCCGTTCAGCTTTCGCTGCCTCTAACTCCTCCTTAGGACGGCGATACTCCCCCGGCTATGTCCAGGGTTTTGCTCCATCTAATATCTCCCCATTAAGCGCTGTTCCTCCTTTTCACGCTGCTTGGTCCTTGTTTGGTGGGTTATTCTGTCACGTTCATCATAACGAGGAGACCAAGGCGCAGCGTGATATGAATACATTCTTCTTTATTAAATGAAGAACACTAAACAAACTAACAAAATAACAAAACGACCGTGAAGCTATATAACACGAGTGCTGACATGCAACTACACATAGACAATAACCCACAAAACCAAAATGGAAAAAATGGCAACCTAAATAGGATCCCCAATCAGAGACAACGATAAACAGCTGTCTCTGATTGGGAACCAATTCAGGCCACCATATACCTACATTTACCTAGACAATACCAAAACCCGATAGGTATACAAAAAACCCTAGACAAGACAAAAACACACATACCACCCTCGTCACACCCTGACCTAACCAAAATAATAAAGAAAACAAAGATAACTAAGGTCAGGGCGGGACAAGAACAAATTCTCATTTGCAACTGTGACCTGGCCAAGATAAAGCAAAGCAGTTTGACACATACAACAACAGAGTTAAACATGGAATAAACAAACATACAATCAATAATACAGTAGGAAAATCTATATACAGCATGTGCAAATGAGGTAGGATAAGAGAGTTAAGGCAATACATAGGCCATGGTAGCAAAGTAATTACAATATAGCAATTAAACACTGGAATGGTAGGATGTGCAGAGGATGAATGTGCAAGTTGAGATACTGGGGTGCAAAGGAGCAAGATAAATAAATAAAGTACGGGATGAGGTAGATTGGATGGGCTATTTAGAAATTAGCTATGTACAGGTGCAGTGATTTGTGAGCTGCTCTGACAGCTGGTGCTTAAAGCTAGTGAGGGAGGTAAGAGTCTCCAGCTGAATTCTGATCATGCTGATGTGCTGATTAATTTGAGACAAATGCTATTGAGAAATCACATGAAATTAATAACGTTTGAATATTTTCCTCTCTGTGCTTGCATTTTTATTCAATAATTAAGGTTTTCCTCTCAGTCAGTCTGCTACTGGCTACAGCTAAAGTTTGCCATCTCTGTGGCTTTAATAGAGCTGTTCTGTGGATTACCAGCCGTAAAGACCTGTGCTGCTTCTTCAACCTTCACCAGTTCGTTTTGTGATTGCAGGTTTGCTCATCATCATCTTGTCTTCTCAGTTAGTTTGTCTAGCAGAATCTTACATGAAGGGAATGAATGATTAACAGATTCACAAACAACCAAACTCTCAGTGACACGAATGGAATGGGACTAATGAAATGGGTCTTGAAGGGTGGGATAATTCACACAGGCGAGGAGAGACAGCTGGCTGTTTTTACTCTGTAAATATTGGGTAGGAAGTGAAACACTATGCTGAAGCCACTTTAGCTACATCTGTTGTATCAGCATCCTCCTCTGCACTGAAAGTCTGGAGTGGGTTCTCTTCATGTACAGAAATAGGTCTCTTTACAAGCCCCAGTGTATGGCATCGAATACCAATATACACTTAGTTTACAAAACATTAGGAACACCTTCCTAATATTGAGTTGCACCGCCTTTTGCCCTCAGAACAGCCTGCATTTTTTGGGGCATGGACTCTACAAGGTGTCAAGCGTTCTACAGCGATGCTGGCCATGTTGACTCCAATGCTTCCCACAGCTTTCACCTGGATTCACCTGGTCAGTGTATGTCATGTAAGGGCAGTGTATTCAGTTTTGGAGTCCACATACTACAGCATAAAACATCTCTATCTCACTGCGTTAATCCAGATGGTTCTTCTTGAGACTAAACCTGTACCACAGGGAACAAGGCCTACCGCCTCCCAGCTGTAGCCTAACTATCCATACCAAACTACATTTCTGTTGAGTCTCGCCTCAAAAGCTATCAGACTGATCTGACAGACATTTTATTCTGGGAGCAGACGTGATCCTCTGTCTCTGTTCAAACCCCTGCTGCTCCCTGGGGCACAGTGAGTCTAGGAGCAGCAGGATCTGAAAACTCAAAACTGGACAGGGAGAGAGAGAGCGATAGATGAGAGAGAGATGTTATTTTTCTTCCTTTTGACACTTTCAAGAGATTTACTTGAAAAAGTTACTTTTCTATTTCACTAGCAGCAAGCACCAACAAGGAGGGCAAGATGGAGTTGGACTGGTTCATTGACAAGGGTCTTCCAGTGTGTAGAACTCCAACCAGTACAGTTCTCATTAGTAGGGTGCTCCTGAGCTGAGATGGGGTCTCTAGCCTCTTCCTCCTTCCCCCTACCCTCGCCTCTTCCTCCTTTCCCCTATCCTCGCCTCTTCCTCCTTTCCCCTACCCTCACCTCTTCCTCCTTTCCCCTACCCTCGCCTCTTCCTCCTTTCCCCTATCCTCGCCTCTTCCTCCTTTCCCCTACCCTCACCTCTTCCTCCTTTCCCCTAACCTCGCCTCTTCCTCCTTTCCCCTACCCTCGCCTCTTCCTCCTTCCCCCTACCCCTCGCCTCTTCCTCCTTTCCCCTACCCTCGCCTCTTCCTCCTTTCCCCTACCCTCGCCTCTTCCTCCTTCCCCCTACCCTCGCCTCTTCCTCCTTTCCCCTACCCTCGCCTCTTCCTCCTTTCCCCTATCCTCGCCTCTTCCTCCTTTCCCCTACCCTCGCCTCTTCCTCCTTTCCCCTACCCTCGCCTCTTCCTCCTTTCCCCCTACCCTCGCCTCTTCCTCCTTCCCCCTACCTCGCCTCTTCCTCCTTTCCCCTACCCTCGCCTCTTCCTCCTTTCCCCTACCCTCGCCTCTTCCTCCTTCCCCCTACCCTCGCCTCTTCCTCCTTTCCCCTACCCTCGCCTCTTCCTCCTTTCCCCTACCCTCGCCTCTTCCTCCTTTCCCCTACCCTCGCCTCTTCCTCCTTCCCCCTACCCTCGCCTCTTCATCCTTCCCCCTACCCTCGCCTCTTCCTCCTTTCCCCTACCCTCGCCTCTTCCTCCTTTCCCCTACCCTCGCCTCTTCCTCCTTTCCCCTACCCTCGCCTCTTCCTCCTTTCCCCTACCCTCGCCTCTTCCTCCTTCCCCCTACCCTCGCCTCTTCCTCCTTTCCCCTACCTCGCCTCTTCCTCCTTTCCCCTACCCTCGCCTCTTCCTCCTTTCCCCTACCCTCGCCTCTTCCTCCTTTCCCCTACCCTCGCCTCTTCCTCCTTCCCCCTACCCCTCGCCTCTTCCTCCTTTCCCCTACCCTCGCCTCTTCCTCCTTTCCCCTACCCTCGCCTCTTCCTCCTTCCCCCTACCCTCGCCTCTTCCTCCTTTCCCCTACTCTCGCCTCTTCCTCCTTCCCCCTACCCTCGCCTCTTCCTCCTTTCCCCTACCCTCGCCTCTTCCTCCTTTCCCCCTATCCTCGCCTCTTCCTCCTTTCCCCTACCCTCGCCTCTTCCTCCTTTCCCCTACCCTCGCCTCTTCCTCCTTTCCCCTACCCTCGCCTCTTCCTCCTTCCCCCTACCCTCGCCTCTTCCTCCTTTCCCCTACCCTCGCCTCTTCCTCCTTTCCCCTACCCTCGCCTCTTCCTCCTTTCCCCTACCCTCGCCTCTTCCTCCTTTCCCCTACCCTCGCCTCTTCCTCCTTTCCCCTACCCTCGCCTCTTCCTCCTTCCCCCTACCCTCGCCTCTTCATCCTTCCCCCTACCCTCGCCTCTTCCTCCTTTCCCCTACCCTCGCCTCTTCCTCCTTTCCCCTACCCTCGCCTCTTCCTCCTTTCCCCTACCCTCGCCTCTTCCTCCTTTCCCCTACCTCGCCTCTTCCTCCTTTCCCCTACCCTCGCCTCTTCCTCCTTCCCCCTACCCTCGCCTCTTCCTCCTTTCCCCTACCCTCGCCTCTTCCTCCTTTCCCCTACCCTCGCCTCTTCCTCCTTTCCCCTACCCTCGCCTCTTCCTCCTTTCCCCTACCCTCGCCTCTTCCTCCTTTCCCCTACCCTCGCCTCTTCCTCCTTCCCCCTACCCTCGCCTCTTCCTCCTTTCCCCTACCCTCGCCTCTTCCTCCTTTCCCCTACCCTCGCCTCTTCCTCCTTTCCCCTACCCTCGCCTCTTCCTCCTTTCCCCTACCCTCGCCTCTTCCTCCTTTCCCCTACCCTCGCCTCTTCCTCCTTTCCCCTACCCTCGCCTCTTCCTCCTTCCCCCTACCCTCGCCTCTTCCTCCTTTCCCCTACCCTCGCCTCTTCCTCCTTTCCCCTACCCTCGCCTCTTCCTCCTTTCCCCTACCCTCGCCTCTTCCTCCTTCCCCCTACCCTCGCCTCTTCCTTCTCCTCCATACCTGCAGAGCTGAAAACAACACCTGGCTACTGACTCTCCAGTTGCCTGCTGAATTTTTCATGGTATATTTATTTTAGTTTGTTTCAGTAAATCTAGTAAAAAACAAGAATGATTTGGTCTGGAGAGTTTCCAGGGGCGGTATATCAGGTATTCTAATTAGAAGTGCAGAGTAGCTGGTGAGCAGCATGCATAAATACACTCACAAGTGTCTCCCTGGTGGGAGAGCTTCTGCTTGGCCTCCTCCAGATTGGCCACAGGCAACAGAATAAAGATCTCTGGTGTAAGAGAAAAACATATATCCTGAAAATATAAACTCAACATGTAAAGTGTTGGTCCCATGTTTCATGAGCTGAAATAAAAGATCCCAGAAATGTTCCATATGCACAACAAAGGTATTTCTCTCAAATGTTGTGCATAAATGTTTAACTTCCCCGTTAGTAAGCATATCTCCTTTGCCAAGATAATCCATCCACCTGACAGGTGTGGCAGATCAAGAAGCTGATTAAACAGCATGATCATTACACAGGTTCACCTTGTGCTGGGGAAAATAAAAATCCACTCTAAAATGTGCAGTTTTGTCACATCACAATGCCAAAGATGTCTCAAATTTTGACTGCGGGAATGCCAGAGAATTTAATGTTATTTTCACTATAAGCCTCCTCCTAAGTCGTTTTAGAGAATGTGGCAGTACATCCAATCGGCTTCACAACTGCAGACTACGTGTAACCACGCCAACCCAGGACCTCTACATCCGGCTTCTTCACCTGCAGGATCGTCTGAGACCAGCCATCCAGACAGCTGATAAAACTGAGGAGTATTTATGTTTGTAATAAAGCCCTTTTCTGGGCAAAAACTCATTCTGATTGGCTGGGCCAGGCTCCCCCATGTCTGCGCCCCTGCCCAGTCATGTGAAATCCGTAAATTAGGGCCTATGAATTTATTTAAATTGACTGATTTCCTTCTATAGACTGTATTCAGTAAAATCTTTGAAATTGTGCATGTTGCGTTTATATTTTTGTTCAGTATATTTCATTTACATTACATTACATTTAAGTCATTTAGCAGACGCTCTTATCCAGAGCGACTTACTTCATCATACTACTGTAGGTGTAATGCTACACTGGTGAAATGGAAACACACTGTCACACAGATGTATCCCTGTCTGTGTTGTAGAGTGGTTGCAGTGAGACCATTTTCAGCGACGTTTCTTTTCTCTTCTCCAACGTGGTCCGCTATGTTTGAATCCCCTGCTCCCCACTGAAACAGAATGTTGCTCTATGGAGTATGTCCCTATTGAAAGCCTGAGTAGTAATTACAGTAGTGTCCACTGCCATGATGTCATTGATAAAGATGTCAGTTGGTGAAGTCATTCACTCTCTCACAGGGGAGTCTAGCTCCCCAGCTTATCCGTAGCCTGTAGCCTAGCCCAGACGATGACAGCTTGACTGATCTGGAGTAAAAACAGTGTGCCGACGGCTGCATCGGATCCATGCGGGAGAGAGAGAGACGTTGAAAGGAGCAAGGGAGGGATGAAGTTTGTCCAAACAGTCTGAAAGGAGCTTGTTTTCTTTGTGTGCATGAGTGAACAGGAAAAGGTAATTAACTGACCAAGTGAGGAAAGGTTGGAGTGATGGATGGATGTGGTGTAAACAGACAGATGGACACACAAGGGGCACACACACGCACGCACACACACGCACGCACACATACACACACACACACGCACGCACGCACACACACACACACACACGCACGCACACGCACGCACGCACGCACGCACACACACGCACGCACACACACGCACGCACACACACGCATACACACACGCATGCACGCATGCACACACGCACACACAAATGGGGAGCAATAAGGTTCAGTCAGTCACTCTCCTTTTCACCTATTCCTCCCACCTTGATAGCAGTGATTCATATAAGGCACTGCACATTCTTGTAATCGCTGACATGACAAAGTTTTAGTATGAAAGGGAGCTAGAATCCTATTGCGTTCTCTCTTGGGTAACATGAGTGACAAGAACAAATGGGCCAGCCGTGACATGTCATTATATGAGGTAATTTGATTGCAGGAAGCTTGCTTGACAGGGCTCCATTAAATCATGCATTCTACTTGATCCATAGTGTCTAACTATGGCTGATTGTTTGATAGACAGTGGCATCTGCTTGTTTTATAAATAATAGAAAAGGAGTGGCACTGTAACCTGCTATCATATGTAATGTGATACATAGCACATTATACACATCCTGTAGCATTATCTATAGCTAAATACTGTACGTAACAATCATTTGAATACTGCACACACATATCCACTGCACAAAAGGCAGGAAGTAGCTTGACAAATTTGTATTTATTTGAACAACTCTCACTTATGCCCAGCGCTTCCATTTGTCTTAATGTTTAGGCTCTAATGCATTAAAGATGCACTATGCAGAAATCGCTCTGCCATGTCCTGGTTGCTAAAATTCTAAGTTTGCCTAATTTCAGTTTATGAGACAAAACAAGCAAGTATAGGGTAGCGAATCCTTGTACCATCTAAACCACTGTTTAAATATATTTTCCAGAACCAAAAATGTTGTATTTTCAGATGTTTGAAGCTGGTGTACAAAACCGAAATTAAAAGAAGCAAAAAAAAGAAACGGGAAGCATTTAAATAGCACACATAGAACTTATCTACCGCGTTTTAGGCTTGCTTTCAATGAGAATAACGATTTATAACACACATTTCTATGTGAATTTGGTCGTTGACCAAAAAGTTACATATTGCAGCTTTAAACGATGAGATGTTTGAAAAATGTCAAAACAGACATAAATTGTTGATCTAGGACTGTCCTGCTAAAATATGCCTCTTTCAGATACGAATCGATTCCATGGAAGACTTGATCGTGTAGGCCTTACCATTGAGTAAGTGGGCCAGGTAGACTTGATCGTATAGGCCTTACCATTGAGTAAGTGGACCAGGTAGACTTGATCGTATAGGCCTTACCATTGAGTAAGTGGGCCAGGTAGACTTGATCGTATAGGCCTTACCATTGAGTAAGTGGGCTCGCGTGTATCAGGTTCCGGAAACACTCCAGTCAATCATGTTGTACGCTAACCCAGGCTACTCCTCCTACTCAGAAGCGCCTTGTGAAAGTTCAGCGCTAGCGTTTGCAGCAGTCCGTGTTCACAACATCAACGCGGATAAAGGATTAATCAACTCCTCGCCCTGTCATCTGAAAAGTACAGGTACAATTAATTTTCTGATAGCGCTCATGTTAAATAGTGATGCAATTTGCTGTTGCTCTTTTGTTGGAAAGTGATTTAAGGTAGTTCTGCATACATTGGTTATACTTGAAAAACATATAGTAAAATCATTGGCAAACCCAGTATTTCCGCGAGTAGAGTTATCGCCTAATAAGTACTTACACATGAACGCATTTGTTCAATATTGATCAATGGGGATTCATTTTGTTGCGGCATAAAGAGGATTTCGCAAGGGCTATACTTGGGGAATATGCCGTAATGTACTATTTGAATGTTTTATTTTCTAATACAATGGGGTCCAGATATACAACATCATGAATCATGCTGAAATTTAGGTGGATATTCTATCTCTGGAATTGTGTTTTTATTTTATCATGCAGACAAATAACTACAACCCAGTGCTGTTGCTACAGATGTAGGATATACATTTGATCAACCTGTTGCATGAGAACATTCCTGCAATTCAGGAAAGGTTTAACTTGTAGTGTATTTGAGGTTTAAAAAGGCGTATGAAGTTAGTAATTTCCTGCAATGCATGAATGTTCTCCTGCAACGCAGGCAGGCAGGCAACATCTGTTTGATGTTTGTTTGATGACACATCCCGGTTTGTGTGCCACAGGAGACGTTCCCACAGAGGTAAACAGCATGCTAGTGTGAGATCCTGACTCATTGTCTTCTCTAGCGACACAGGACTCAACAGGAGTGGTTAAACTTAGTGGTCTGTGGCCCACTACTACTACTGGTGGTTCAGCATTAAATGCTCCTGATGTCAAATGAGATGTATGGGTCTGCTGGGGACGGCTGAGGGGGAGAGAGTTTAGGGTATTGGTATGGGGGGGTGAGGTTGGGAGGGATTATCACTAGATGTGCTTCTTTTATCCTGGGAATGTAATCTGTTTTAATGGCCTGTGGTCATCCAGGGGCAGGCCTGCAGCTGTGCTTGTTTCTCTGGCCTGGCTGTCAGGGAGAGCCCAGGCTACCTGTGGGAAAGTAGCCCTGTTGGCAGCTCTCGTCCTCACTGTGGGACCTGTCCGTAGGCCCCTGTGGTTTATTAGGGCCTAGTCCCATTGAAACACACTGGGACAGCACTACTGATGGGGCCAAAGGTGTCAGAGGCCAAGTAAACAGAGACAGCTCAGACTGTCTTAAGCTGTCCTTATGGAGAAATTAGAGAAGGGAGAGTGGAGGATTTCCAGTTTTTAAAAGGTGCCAGGTGCGGCAACTGTGTTGTTGTGTGGTCGGTCCTGTTGGTTTTATACACTGTTATAGGAAGTATGAAAACGCTGAAGTATTGTATTGCTTGTGTTACTGTTAACAATGATAATGCTGTTGGTTATGGGCTCTAGTGTGGAGAGACGCAGCACAGTTTTGACCTACTGAGTCATCGGGGGGAAAGTTTCCCTGTAAAAATAGTACAAAAGCAAACTGGAAGAAGAAATGGGAGACTTAATCTTATGAAATCTTGTGGGTGTGCTGTGGCTGTACTGCCTCTTGTTTCTTTTAAGTGAATGTCCACAGAAACACAGTGAGCTGCTCTGTGGTGAAGGCCACTGCTCCCCATCTAACAGGCACTCCTCATCTCGATGGAATAGAAAGCACTGTTTCCCAGAGTGTCTTACTTTTAATGGAGCATGCTTAAAGGTCTTTAGTCTGGCGATGGGCCTGAAAGTCTTTAGTTTGGCGAGGAGCTTCATGCATCTTCCTGATTTTAAGTAAGTCACGGGTCGGCTTTCTGTATCCGGTTGGCCGATCCGTGGCTGAATTTCATCAAACGGTAAACGTAGGCTTCCCACCCTGCTTGCTCCGTCTGTGGTTTTCATGTGGGTGCAGGAAGGGAGACAGTCAGGCGGGGTAAATTGAGACGATTTCCCAAATCATTCCCTGTGTGACTTTGCCTGGCTCCATTTGCATCGGGTACCCAGAGGACCCAGGCAGGGAGAAATCATGCACATCTCTTTCTCTCTCTTTCTCCTCTCTTTTCTCTGTTACAGCTATGCTTCTTTCCATCAGCCCCTGGGCAAAGGCTTTCTGATGACACTCACCACCCAGAACGTTTTTCTCTGACCTCTCCTGCTGCCCGTCTGCTGTGTCTCCTCATCGTTTGTGTGAACAACTGACAGAAAGACAAACGTGTGTGTCTATGTAGACCTACAGTCCATATTCCACAGGCACTTCTTTTCCATTGCATGCCGGCCTCCTTTCCATAATAAGGCCACAGCATCTGACTTCATTCGTCCCCAGAGTTAAATAAAGATCCTTGTTGACAGGCAATAACCCAACACAACGACCCACAAGCCCAAAGGCAAGGGGCACAACCCCAACCTGCCTCCCCCTTCTTATTCTCTCTCTCTCTCCATGTCCCTAACTCGCATTCCCTGTCTCTAGAGTGTTTGAGCTCTGAAGCCTAGTGGTCTTCCACTTGTACCTAACAATGCTTGAAGAAGCCTAGGACATCATGTCTCTCAATGGCCTGGCGTGTCTGGAATACTTGTATTGTGTTGATGCAGCTCATTAAAAATGTCTCTCAAACTGGGCTTTTCTTTACACTCACAACAAACAACCCTGCAAACAATAATGAGTCATTAGGACGTCCCGGTTGGTCTCGGGGACGTCCCCCGATGACGTTTTAGGATGTTCTTGGGATGTTGTGTCATAATCCCCTGGAGGTTTTGTCCCTGGGACGTCACCTGATCAAATCAAATCAAATTTTATTTGTCACATACATATGGTTAACAGATGTTAATGCGAGTGTAGCGAAATGCTTGTGCTTCTAGTTCCGACAATGCAGTAATAACCAACAAGTAATCTAGCTAACAATTCCAAAACTACTACCTTATATTTTTTATACATTTTTAAAATACATTTTTACCCCTTTTTCTCCCCAATTTCGTGGTATCCAATTGTTGTAGTAGCTACTATCTTGTATATAGTAGCTACGGGCTCGGGAGAGACGAAGGTTGAAAGTCATGCGTCCTCCGATACACAACCCAACCAGCCGTACTGCTTCTTAACACAGCGCTCACTGCGCCCGGCCCACCACACAGGAGTCGCTGGTGCGCGATGAGTCAAGGACATCCCTACCGACCAAGCCCTCCCTAACCCGGACGACGCCCCACGGACCTCCCGGTCGCGGCCGGTTACGACAGAGCCTGGACGCGAACCCAGGGACTCTGATGGCACAGCTGGCGCTGCAGTACAGCGCCCTTAACCACTGCGCCACCCGGGAGGCTACTACTACCTTATAGACACAAGTGTAAGGGGATAAAGAATATGTACGTAAAGATATATGAATGAGTGATGGTACAGAGCGGCATAGGCAAGATACAGTAGATGGTATTGAGTGCAGTATATACATATGAGATGAGTATGTAAACAAAGTGGCATAGTTAAAGTGGCTAGTGATACATGTATTACATAAAGATGCAGTAGATGATAGAGTACAGTATATATGTATACATATGAGATGAATAATGTAGGGTATGTAAACATTATATTAGGTAGTATTGTTTAAAGTGGCTAGTGATATATTTTACATAATTTCCCATCAATTCCCATTATTAAAGTGGCTGGAGTTGAGTCAGTGTGATGGCAGCAGCCACTCAATGTTAGTGGTGGCTGTTTAACAGTCTGATGGCCTTGAGATAGAAGCTGTTTTTCAGTCTCTCGGTCCCAGCTTTGATGCACCTGTACTGACCTCGCCTTCTTCTTGTAAATGGAGGGCAGGTAGTTTGCCCCCGGTGATGCGTTGTGCAGACCTCACTACCCTCTGGAGAGCCTTACGGTTGTGGGCGGAGCAGTTGCTGTACCAGGCGGTGATACAGCCCGCCAGGATGCTCTCGATTGTGCATCTGTAGAAGTTTGTGAGTGCTTTTGCTGACAAGCCGAATTTCTTCAGCCTCCTGAGGTTGAAGAGGCGCTGCTGCGCCTTCTTCACGATGCTGTCTGTGTGGGTGGACCAATTCAGTTTGTCTGTGATGGCTCTGTCCCGGTGATATCACCTGATTGTCGCAAAGAAACGTTCCCCCCCAAAAAATGTTTTACCCAGGGAACACGCACCCTCGTTTCATTGCACATCACCCCTTGTTACAGTTGCCAAGCCTATCAAGGCCCTGATGGATCAGTGGTTCACCAAGTCACAGCTCTTTGTCAAATGCTTGCTTTAACATAGTGTTTTAAACTAACATATTTGACATGCATGATTACATTGTGTATGTTTATTCATACAGTAATTATTATTCAACATGTCCGCACCTGGGATTTGAACTCGCCACCACTTGGTTTACGGAATTCCGATCTTCCTGCTACACCACCATTTTCTGATTTCACCTGTAGGCCTATTCCTACACTTTGCACTTCAAAGTAAATCTCAGCTCTGTTAAAAATACACTGAAAAACTATTATATTTATCCTAATTATTCAGGAGTACCATTAAAACAGAATAATATGTCCCACCAACATTAGACTACAACACTGAAAACCCAATGAAATCAATGAGAGAATAGTCAGATTAATTGATGATTAGAGGTCGACCGATTATGATTTTTCAACGGCGATACCGATTATTGGAGGACCAAAAAAGCTGATACCGATTTAATCGGCCAATTTAAAAAATATATATAAAAAAAATAAATAATAATAATAATAATAATAATAATATTTGTTATATATATATTTGTAATAATGACAATTACAACAATACTGAATGAACAATGAACACTTTTTTATTTTAATATAATACATAAAATCTATTTAGTCTCAAATAAATAATTAAACGTTCAATTTGGTTTAAATAATGCAAAAACACAGTGTTGGAGAAGAAAGTAAAAGTGCAATATGTGCCATGTAAAAAAAGTTTACGTTTAAGTTCCTTGCTCAGAACATGAGAACATATGAAAGCTGGTGGTTTAATATTCCCAGTTCTTCAATGTTCCCAGTTAAGAAGTTTTAGGTTATAGTTATATTAGGAATTATGATGCATCGACTATTTCTCTCTATACCATTTGTATTTCATATACCTTTGACTATTGGATGTTCTTATAGGCACTTTAGTATGGCCGGCCTAATTTCGGGAGTTTATAGGCTTGAAATCACAAACAGCGTTGTGCTTCAAGCATTGCTAAGAGCTGCTTGCAAATGCAGTAAAGTGCTGTTTGAATGAATGCTTACGAGCCTGCTGCTGCCTTCCACCACTCAGTCAGACTGCTCTATCAAATATCAAATCATAGACTTAATTATAATATAATAAACGCAGAAATACGAGCCTTTGTTCAATAATACGGTCAAATCCGGAAACTATCATTTCGAAAATAAAACATTTATTCTTTCAGTGAAATACGGAACTGTTCTGTATTTTATCGAACGGGTGGAAACCTTAAGTTTAAATATTGCTGTTAAATTGCACAACCTTCAATGTTATGTAATAATTATGTAAAATTCTGACAAATTAGTTCACAGTTCGCAATGAGCCAGGCAGCCCAAACTGTTGCATATACCCTGACTCTGCTTGCACTGAACGCAAGAGAAGGACACAATTTCTCTAGTTAATATTGCTTGCTAACTTGAATTTCTTTCAACTAAATATGCAGGTTTAAAAAAATATCTACTTCTGTGTATTGATTTTAAGAAAGGCATTGATGTTTATGGTTAGGTACATTTGTGGAAAGATTGCGTTTTTGTTAAATCATCACCCGTTTGGCGAAGTTGAAGTCGGCTGTGATTCAATGATAAATTAACAGGCACCGCATTGATTTTCTGCAACGCAGGACAATCTAGGTAACTACACATGGTTGATGATTTTACTAGGTTAACTAGTGATTATGTGAAGATTTTTGGCGTCCAAAAAGGGTTACCGAAAACTTGAAATCGGCCCGAATTAATCGTTACTAGTCGTTACTAGTGATCATGTTAAATGTAATCATATTGTTATTTTATCTGAATAGTGTACCACTTACCTTACAACCCCCATACCATTTCATTACTTTACTATATAATGGTTTGGGACACCTGGGACCATCACTTGACAAAAACCTCCAGGGGACCATGACACAACGTTCCAAGAACGTTCAGGGGACCATGACACAACGTCCCAAGAATGTCCTTAAAATGTTCTCAGGGACATCCCCTGGACCAACCGGGAACTTGACAAAACCTCCAGGAACCATGACACAACATCCCAAGAACGTCCTAAAAACATCCCCTGGACAAACCGGGAACTATTAAAAAGGTCCCCCAGAGAACGTTCCCTTGGGACCATCACATGTCGTCCTAAAGACGAGTAAAATTAAAGTCTCAGAACGGCAGTGGGATAACGTCACGCCTGAAACGCTTAAGGGACCAAACTGGAACGTCGCCGAATGTCCTCAGGATGTTCCCTGCTTGCAGCGAATATGGCGTCAGGCCTCAATGCATGTATAGTATGTCACATGTCTCATGTATTCTACATTAGGCATTACACAACCTCTTCAGGCCATCGGGTTGTGTTTAAAATATCTTGCCTGTAAAATCCAATTTTGTTATCTGTACATTGGAAACAAATATTGGAAACAGCTTCCCTACCAAAAGACATGATTTTTTGAGGTGTGTGTTTGTGAGAATTTTGATAGACTGCACTTCGGGTTGAAATCGTATGAGAAGTCCTTCAAATAAGACAGGTAAAGAGCCAAGGTCTGACTTAAAGTCATGCCCTATCCCATTATTTTAGTTTGAAGGCTCGCTGACGTCATACTTGATGTGGAGACAATCACATATTATCTGCCCTTCAGACTCTCCACCTCCAAGCTGGGCTAGCATCATCCTCTCCACTATCATAACCATCATCATCATTATCATCACCATGATACACTTCCTACCCCTGACCTCCGGCTCACTCTTCCCCAGAGCATAAAGCTCAGAGACAGCTTCACAAGGGAAGACGGCTTCACAAGGGAAGCCCATTCTCTAACCTACAAAACCCTACAGAATAGCAGATGGGCGGAGCTTTGTGGCTGTTTTTATTGACTCTCCTAAATCAACAACTAACAAATGCATGGAGGAAGGTATGGGGAGAGAGGAATTGATTTCTTCCATATAGTCATGGCCTGAAGTGAGGTATGGTTGGCTTGGTGGGAGGCTGAAGGGTAAGGAATGGGTGGAGGGGAGCCCAGGAGACCAGGGTAGGTTACTCTGATTATGACTGCTTTAATGTCCCCTCTCACAACCAAAGACCGTTTCCATCTGTGGTGATATGTTCTCCCCCCTCCTCTCTCGCTCTCGCTGTCTCTTTCCGATTTCTCTTCTGATTAGTCTCAGACCTGGTGAATTCAGAACCTGCCCTTTTGTTAAACAGGTTGAAATAGAAGGCCTTCGGGTTAGGTCCCTCACATGTATCAGTGTCTCCTGGCCTCAGATCGTTCTCCAAAGCTTTATGGTGTTTACATTTTAAGCCACCTTACATAAATGCATGTTCATTGGAATGTTGTCATAAGTGCTCTTAAGAAGATAATTGTAGCAAACATCTCCTCCATTAGCCAACACAACCCCACCCAACACTACGATAAGACCTGGGACATCATCTACAGTAAATGCTCAGACTTAGTCTATTCCAGCCTAACATCAATTCTGACTATGCATTACCAATAGTGTCAGTATCGTGGGATCAATAATTTATCAAAGTAAACCATATTAAACCCATATTGCTCCTTTGAATTATCCCTTGAAAAACCATTCACTTTTACATATTTACATTTGAGTAATTTAGCAGATGCTCTTATCCAGGGTGACTTACTAGGGGACTAGCACAGCTGTGTCCTGCCAAGGGCCAAGCCCAGCAGCATCCTCTCTCCAGGGGCGTTCTGTGGGCACTGTATGTCCCTCTCTGGATCTTCGTGCCTGGCGATCGATCTCTCTTATCATGAGGACTGGATCCGTGCTGTGGATAGAGCATTGATATATAGGGGCTGCTTACACTGCTTAGACTCAGGGACCAAATGAAGATGATGATTCAATGTCCTCTGCCGTGGCTTGGCTGTTAGTAAGCAAGAGCAATAGAGGGAGCGGAGTGCAATATACTCATAATAATGATAACCATTTATACTGTAGGTATAAGCATAGGGCTCTAACATAGAGGTCACCTAAAGGTCTCTGTATTGAGCTGTCTTCAGAGGGAAGAGATTTAAAGTCCCTGGGTTGTGGCTCTGTGGAGACTGCTGTATTAAGTGGTACTGCGTTAAGGCAGTGTCGTTGTTTGGCCAGGCCGTCTCACTCCTCCTGATCACCACAGAGGCTCTGAGGAACAGAGGCCCCATAAACATTATGTATCTGTGGGCTCCTGTCTTAGAGCTCTGCTCCAGTGGCCGGGAGGTTACTGCCCCTTTATGCCTCTTATGAGACTGTGTGTGTGTGTGTGTGTGTGTGTGTGTGTGAGAGAGAGAGAGAGTAAAAATGGTCTTAGAACCTCACTTGCATGATAAGAACAGCGGAGACCACTTGACTTGTACTCGCTAGTGAAAGGCTGGGTTTTGTGAGTTGACATCAGGAGGAGATGGGTATTTTCACACTGGGTATTTTATCATATGTTTTCATGCTGGGACTGTTCTCATATGTAAATATTCCACACTGAGCTCCTAGGATTGGCTCAGCTGTTGTTTTATTTTGTAGTTCCCTCTCTAAACCCCCACAACTCCCTTCTTCTCCAGCTGAGGACACCTCAGGGAGTCTTTTAACAGACAGAGGGAAAGGACACACCTCTACTGGTCTCCTTCTATAAGGCGGTGCCGCGCAAAACCCTTCATGAGGTTAATTTGTTCTGGGGCCTTAAACAGCCTTGCAGAAAGTTGGAGAAGGGTCTGACTGAGTTGGTGTTCCAGAGGAATGCGTCTTTCACTAATGCCTCAAACTTCCTTTTATCTCTTTTCATTTGCCCCTGTTGTTTGACTTGGGTCCAAGGCCCAGGCAGGCAGCTATAAGCACATCTACCAGCAACATGATCTGCTGTCTCTGGTTTCAACCAGCTCAGTCTAAACAAACTGAATTCCTGAGGGGGAGGATGTGGATGTGGTTAGGGCAGACATGGAGGGAGGTAGAGCTAAGATCAGAGGCCAGCCTCTGGGAGGGACCACACTGATAGCCATTGTCTGGCACGCCTGGAAAATATGAACAACACCCAGGAAACCCCCCAATCATGCTGATATGGAGATATGACGTAGTATACAATGTTTTTTTTCTGAATGGAACCATGTTAAGTTGACCACCCCCCCCCTCTCTGTGTGTTTCCTCTGCAGGACCCTGGCTACGCAGCCTTCGTCTTCGACCAGCTCCAAGTGCCTGGGAGCCATGATGGATGCTGCCAGGTGTGTTCTACTCCCCTCCACCAGCTGAGGCAGGAGGCCCTGCAGACAGTAGGCGCCCCAGCCCTGATCCTGAGCCACAACATGCCCGCTTTGCCATCCACCACCCTCACTGGGCAGCCTCATAGACTGACACACTCTTCCTCCAGTGCCCATGTGAGGCAGCTCTCCAAAGCCCACCCCCATGCCCACAATGTCCTGCCCCTAGGGGAGAGGGGGCGCCGGGAGCTGGGCTGTCTGCAGGGCTCCTCTGTCTCTGCTGGGCCCAAGACCAGTGTCCAGGTGATGGTTGGGGGAGGGCAGCTGACCGGGACCCTGGGATCGGTCACCATCCAGGCCCAGCAGTACCTGGAAGGCATGTGGAGCATCTCCAGAGTGAACAACTTCCTCCCTCAGTCCAGCCCGGTATGTGCTCTGCCCTTCAATGTTCATCATTATTACTATTTCTACAGATCCACTGTTTACCCTGTCTGGGGGTAGCATGCATCAAAGCACATCTAGTAAATGTTTTGAAAAGACAGCTTGTTACTCTTATCAATGTTGTCTTCAACGTTTTTCAATAACCTTGGTCAGAACAACGTCTGACAATGGACAATCTTAAACCTTTAGAGAAATGAGAAGAACTTCACGTAGACTTTGGACCTGTCATTCCTCAGGGGTAATGGCTCCTGTGTGGTACTGTCTACCTGGGGAGACGAAGACACAATGACCACCTTACAATCTTCCCTTTAACACTCCTCTCAGGCATACTATATGGCTCCATACAGACACATTCCCCATGTAATATACTTTACTCCAGGCTTATCATTATGGGATGTTGTCCTTTTATATTGAAGAGGTTTCTTCCTGCAGTGAGAGGGACATTTGGTCCAAGCCTCTAACCTGTGTCTTACACACTGCTGTGACATTCTACACTAGGGAGTCTGAGTGCACTGAGCAAACTCACCAGCTAATCGTTTCTTCTTTTATGTTGTCAATCAGAAGCTGTTAATGGCTCTTCAGTTTTATTTTTGTTTTTGCTGCCTCTACTTAATATGGCATTGGACTCAATTACGGCGTCTGCCAGTGTTATTCCTTATTCTGGAACAGGTTTTTCTCCTCTTTGACTGTCAACAAGTGCCTTTAGTGCCAGTTTATGTGAGGCCGCCAGAAGCTTTTAACAGCATCTGTGCAATCTAGGACAAATCAAAAGGCCCTGCATATAGGGAGAGAGACCGACTTGTGCTCTCCTCCTACATGTCTGAAAGCAATTAGAGCCGATGGGAGCTGGGATGAAGCGTTGCACAATGCCACATGGCTGAGCCTGGGCCTCCTCAGAGACACAAATGGCCCTTCAGGATACTGACTTACAAACACAGCAGAAATGTTCCTGGCATTATTTTTTAAAGCCCATTTCTTTCATTAAAAATAAGATCCCTCAGAATGACAGAAAACCCACATGGGCCATGGAGGATTCGGAGCTGCGCTGTGCCCGAAAGGCTTGCGCTTTAATTCACAATTACCCACTTGATTTCTTTGGGGGGACAGTGTAAAACTCTTCAGAGCGGTGGGCAGACGAAGGAAGGGAGAAGGCCCCTGTTGACAGCAATCCTACAGAGTGTCTTAGACTAGAGCCTGAGGCCCCAGAATATCAGCACACAGCCCATTATAGGGCACCTTGAAACCTTCACAATATATATAGTAAAAACGCTCTGGCTTGGAATTACATTTGGGGTCCACTTTACACTACAATAGAATCTAAACAATCTATCACAGTTAACAGCTGGGATAATGGGCCCACTGACAGAATGGGTCATTGTGTTAAATGGAGGAGACTGCACATCCTACCTCTATGAGGTCGGCTATAGAACTCCAGTCTCCCAAAACCTGACAAAGTAAAAATCACAGCATCTGTTGTTGAATTCCCCACTCCATTGTTCATTTAAAACCTCTAACTTCTAACCCCTGATGTTGGATGTGGTTAGATTAACAGTTCAGTCATTCTAAGTAACATTAGAGTGTGAGTAGTGAATGCTGAACTGAACAGTGCACACTACAAAATGACTAATTGATTGACACAAGTCTGTGATTTGCCCTCTGCTCTGCAAAATCCACAATCATATGCGCAATAATCTGCTAAAACCGCTGCTCTTGACCCTGGGGGTTTAGTGTGTTGTTGGCCCGGTGTGACCTCTCCACTCTTCTGCTACCCACTGTAAACCTAGAGGAACATCTGGGCTGCTGCCTGCCACGGTACAGCTGGGCCTGCATGGCACCCTGCCACACAGAGGGAGACTGTTCAGTCAATATGAGGAAAATTCAACATTTTTGTTGTCCACTATTCACATGAAATTGTTGTCCATTTTTCTGTCTATCTATATACCCCTATACACTCCTCCACCAATAACAGCGGCTGAGGAAGCCATTGGATCAGGATGGGCCCAGATTAGCAGGGTCTATTTCACCTCGGCAGTAATGGCCTGTCGAACAGTGGAATCAGAGGTCACTGGGGATCGCTGCTAGGCTCGGGCTCTGAGAGGAGGAGGCTCTTTTAGACTGCTGATGGGGAGGGAGTCACTGAGCCCGGTTGGCTTGAGACTGCCTGTATTGGAAGCTTACTGTCTCTCCTTCTCCACATCACCCTCCTCCTCTCCCTGGGAAGCAGTGGCAATCGGTCGGGCCATGGGGTTGGGGGTTTAAAGGTGGTAGGTCCCCTCATTACTGACACTCAGTGTCAATGGTCCTGGACACATGATACCCCTGAGAGTGCCTAATTACCTGACCAGGACATACAGCAGCATGCTTATCCCTTAACCAGGGACTCAACCAGGGACATCAGTGGTCATAATGGCCTACTGCACTGGAGAGCAGGTTGCCTGAGTCGCTCTCCTGGGGTAATGCTCTCTGACATATATGTGTTAGGGTGAGCTGTCTATTCTGGTTACACCCCCAACGAGCGCCTCGAACCTGCTGCCACTTGATTCTAAAACCTGACACCACCATTGGCTTAATCTATGACAGGGTTGTGGATGAGCTGTCCAGATAGGCTTACTGCCTAAGTGTGTGAAGTACATTAGTCTTTCTGGATGATGTCACACAGGTACATCTCTCTTGTACGTGTTGAGTTCCTGTCCTGTCACAGACGCCCACATGCTGTCGTTAGTCTTTCTGCTTCCTCTGGTGCGTGACAAGAATCTGCGCTCGGGGCGCAAACTGAAATGAGCCGTCTCTCCATCATGCACTTCAGAAATCATAACCCTGACATGTACACGTACAAGAGGCCCTTGCTGTCCCATCATGATGGACTTTCTTTTTTTCTGGTACTTTTTACCCCCTTTTTCCTCCTCAATTTCGTGATATCCAATTGGTAGATACAGTCTTGTCCCATTGCTGCAACTCCCATACTGACTCGGGAGAAGCGAAGGTCGAGAGCCATGAGTCTTCTGAAACACGACCCTGCCAAGCCACACTGCTTCTTAACACAATGCGCGCTTAACCCGGAAGCCAGCCGCACCAATGTGTCAGAGGAAACACTGTCCAGCTGGCGACCGAAGTCAGTGTGGCCCACCACCAGGAGTAGCTAGAGCGAGATGGGACATGGGTCTCCCGGTTGCAGCCGGCTGCGACACAGCCTGGGATCGAACCCGGACCATGATGGACTTTCAACACAGCGGAAATGCCTTCCTAGATAAGCATGTTCAATGTGTAGTCTTAAATATCCATGGATATCAGGAACAACATAACATGGATGTCGGGCGTCTAATAAGTTTGTGGTTATTAATAATAACAGGCGAGCACATGGCTCTCTGAGATATAGTCAATGAGTTCTTCCCTTGGGATTAAAAACAACCATGTGGTGATCATGACAAGTTTATAGTGTTAGTGCTTGTATGAGGTATAGCCTTACTGCTGGAGGTGCCTGTGTTCATGTGAATGTTTGAATGTATGCCGCTGCATGTTGATGTATAGCACTCGCATGTCAGCTATGTATATACAGCACATTCGGAAAGTATTCAGACCCGTTGACTTTTTCCACATTTTTTTTTACATTGCAGCATTTTTCTAAAATGGATTTAAAAAAGAATGTAAGTCATCAATCTACACACACTACCCCATAATGACAAAGTGAAAACAGTTTTTTAGAATTTTTACAAATGTATTAAAAATGAAAAACAGAAATACCTTATTTACATAAGTATTCAGACCCTTTGCTATGTGACTCGAAATTGAGCTGAGGTGCATCCTGTTTCCATTGATCATGCTTGAGATGTTTCTCCAACTTGATATGAGTCCACGCGTGGTAAATTCAATTGATTGAAAATTATTTGGAAAGACACATCTGTCTATATAGGGTCCCACAGTTTACAGTGCATGTCAGAGCAAAAACCAAGACATGTTGTTTTAATTATCAAACATGAATCGAGGGCAAACACTGAGCGAGTAAATATGCAGAGGGACTGGTTGGTGTTGACAAAATATATCCTGTCAAGCGACATACCGTGTTTGACTTCAGGTTGCTGGTTACCCAGTGGATGTGTCACCAGGATGAATGTGAAGGGAAACTACAGGCTTAACTCTACCATTTGTTCAAACTGGTTCTTGTACACTTTCACTGATCAGTGTACAGTTTGATATACTCGTGATTAAGGGTGAGGATTAACCCTGTGTTGTTATGGAGACCCTGGTAGGAACCGTGCTTTTTATTATGGGCTGCCTGGGTGATCAGTGGACTTTGTCAGCACTCCCTCTGCTGGACCAAAGAGAGAGAGAGATCACTGTTCTACTTCCAGCTGAACCCCACTACCCCCTATCCCCCTACTACCTGTCTCTCTCTCCCCAGACCAGCACTCCAAGAGCCTGCCTCATCACCCATAGTCATTACCACTCCTGGGGCCAGGCTGAGGGAGCTTCCTTCTGCTTCTGACTCATACCCCAGCTGGCAGGCAGCGCTGCAGACAGGCTCTGCTTTGTTGCCCCTCTACATCTCAACCTGTAACATACTTTCACACAGCAAGATCCATGGGCCTACCAGAGAAAAGTGTCCACTGTAGAATTTCACTGCTTATGGTTTGTGTGTAGATGTGTAGGTTTCTTTCGTTGTTGGGTGTTAAATATTTATTTTCCTGTTTAAGTCAAGCTGTGCATTAAGTTGTTCACACATGGCAAATTAGCTGCTGATGTACAGTAACACTCATTCCAGGGTTTTTCTTTATTTTTACTATGTTCTACATTGTAGAAAATTAGTGAAGATATCAAAACGATGAAATGACACATATGGAATCTTGTAGTAACCCAAAAAGTCCATATTATGGCAAGAACAGCTCAAATAAGCAAAGAGAAATGACAGTCCATCATTACTTTAAGACATGAAGGTCAGTAAATCCAGAAAATGTCTTGGAAGTTTCTTCAAGTGCAGTTGCAAAAACCATGAAGCGCTATTACGAAACTGGCTCTCATGAGGTCCGCCACAGGTAAGGAAGATCCAGAGTTACCTCTGCTGCAGAGGATAAGTTTATTACAGTTACCAGCCTCAGAAGTGCAGCCCATATAAATGCTTCACAGCATTCAAGTAACAGACACATCTCAACATCAATTGTTCAGAGGAGACTGCATGAGTCAGGTCTTCATGTTTGAATTTCTACAAAGAAACCACAACTAAAGAACACCAATAAGAAGAAGAGACTTGCTCGTGCCAAGAAACACGAGCAATGGACATTAGACTGGTGGAAATCTGTCCTTTGGTCTGATGAGTCCAAATTTTATATTTTTGCTTCCAACCACCGTGTCTTTGATATGCAGAGTAAGTGAACGGATGATCTCTGTATGTGTGGTTCCCACCGCGAAGCATGGAGGATGAGGTGTGATGGTGTGGGGCTGCTTTGCTGGTGACACTGTCTGTGATTTATTTAGAATTCAAGGCACACTTAACCATCATGGCTAACACAGCATTCTGCAGCGATACGCCATCCCATCTGGTTTGCTCTTAGTCCCACTATCATTTGTTTTTCAACAGGACAATGACCCAACACACCTACAGGCTGTGTAAGGGCTATTTGACCAAGAAAGAGAGCGATGGAGTGCTGCATCAGATGACCTGGCCTCCACAATCACCTGACCTCAACCCAATTGAGATGGTTTGGGATGAGTTGGACCACAGAGTGAAGGAAAAGCACCCAACAAGTGCTCAGCATATGTGGGAACTCCTTCAAGACTGTTGGAAAAGCATTCCAGGTGAAGCTGGTAGAGAGAATGCCAAGAGTGTGCAAAGCCGTCAAGGCAAAGGGTGGCTTCTTTAAAGAATCTAACATATACTTTCATGTGTTTAACACTTTTGTGGTTACTACATTGCATATATGTTAGTTAATAGTTTTGATGTCTTCACTGTTTTTCTAAAATGTAGAAAATAATACAAAATAAAGAAAAACCCTTGAATGAGTAGGTGTGTCCAAATGTTTGACTGGGACTGTGTGTATATGGCCAATGATATAATGGCTAAACTGTAATTAGATATAGGCTATCACTTAATTACCATTCACACTGTGCAGCCTCATGAGTGTTGCCAGACTCAATGTGCAGTCCAGTACACTACAGTCCAGTAAAGTACAGTACAGTACACTACAGTCCAGTCCAGTACTAAATCACTTCTATGCTCGCTTCGAGGCAAGCAACATTGAGGCATGCATGAGAGCATCAGCTGTTCCGGACAACTGTGTGATCACACTCTCCGTAGCCGACGTGTGTAAGACCTCTAAACAGGTCAACATACACGAGGCTGCAGGGCCAGACGGATTACCAGGACGTGTGCTCCGGGCATGTGCTGACCAACTGGCAGGTGTCTTTACTGACATTTTCAACATGTACATGATTGAGTCTGTAATACCAACATGCTTCAAGCAGACCACCATAGTCCCTGTGCCCAAGAACACAAAGGCAACCTGCCTAAATGACTACAGACCCGTAGCACTCACATCCATAGCCATGAAGTGCTTTGAAAGGCTGGTAATGGCTCACATCAACACCATTATCCCAGACACCCTAGACCCACTCCAATTTGCATACCGCCCCAACAGATCCACAGATGACACAATCTCTATTGCACTCCACACTGCCCTTTCCCACCTGGACAAAAGGAACAACTATGTGAGAATGCTGTTCATTGACTACAGCTCAGCGTTCAACACCATAGCACCCTCAAAGTTCATCACCAAGCAAAGGATCCTGGGACTAAACACCTCCCTCTGCAACTGGATCCTGGACTTCCTGACAGACCGCCCCCAGGTGGTGAGGGTAGGTAGCAACACATCTGCCACGCAGATCCTCAACACTGGGGCTCCCCAGGGGTGCGTGCTCAGTCCCCTCCTGTTCACCCACGACTGCATGGTCAGGCACGACTCCAACACCATCATTAAGTTTGCTGACGACACAACAGTGGTAGGCCTGATCACCGACAACGACGAGACAGCCTATAGGGAGGAGGTCAGAGACCTGGCCGGGTGGTGCCAGAATAACAACCTATCCCTCAATTTAACCAAGACTAAGGAGATGATTGTAGACTACAGGAAAAGGAGCACCGAGCACGTCCCCATTCTCATCGACTGGGCTGTAGTGGAGCAGGTTGAGAGCTTCAAATTCCTTGGTGTCCACATCAACAACAAACTAGATTGGTCCAAACACACCAAGACAGTCGTGAAGAGGGCACAACAAAGCCTATTCCCCCTCAGGAAACTAAAAATATTTGGCATGGGTCCTGAGATCCTCAAAAGTTTCTACAGCTGCAACATCGAGAGCATCCTGACCGGTTGCATCACTGCCTGGTACGGCAATTGCTCGGCCTCCGACCGCAAGGCACTTCAGAGGGTAGTGCGTACGGCCCAGTATATCACTGGGGCAAAGCTGCCTGCCATCCAGGACCTCTACACCAGGCGGTATCAGAGGAAGGCCCTAAAAATTGTCAAAGACCCCAGTCATAGACTGTTCTCTCTACTACCGCATGGCAAGCTGTACCGGAGTGCCAAGTCTAGGACAAAAATGCTTCTCAACAGTTTTTACCCCCAAGCCATAAGGCTCCTGAACAGGTAATCAAATGGCTACCCAGACTATTTGCATTGTGTGCCACCCCCAACCCCCCTTTTACGCTGCTGCTACTCTCTGTTCATCTTATATGCTTAGTCACTTTAACTATACATTCATGTACATACTACCCAAATTGGCCCGACCAACCAGTGCTTCCGCACATTGGCTACCGGGCTATCTGCATTGTGTCCCACCACCCACCAACCCCTCTTTTTACGCTTCTGCTACTCTCTGTTCATCATATATGCACAGTCACTTTAACGATACCTACATGTACATACTACCTCTATAAGCCTGACTAACAGGTGTCTGTATGGAGCCTTGCTACTCTTTTTTCAAATGTCTTTCTACTGTTGTTGTATTTCTTTACTAACCTACACACACACACACACACACACACACACACACACACACACACACATTTTTGGCACCATTGGTTAGAGCCTGTAAGTAAGCGTTTCACTGTAAGGTTTACACCTGTTGTATTCGGCGCACGTGACAAATAAACTTTGAATTGATTTCCACTAAAGTCCAATCCTGTACACTACAGTCCAGTACCCCACAGTACAGTCCTGTACACTACAGTCCAGTCCTGTACTCTTACAGTACAGTCCTGTACACTACAGTCCAGTCCTGTACACTACAGTCCAGTCCTGTACACTACAGTCCAGTCCTGTACACTACAGTCCAGTCCTGTACACTACAGTCCAGTCCTGTATACTACCGTCCAGTACCCTACAGTCCAGTACACTACAGTCCAGTCCTGTACACTACAGTCAGGTCCAGTACACTACAGTCATGTCCAGTACACTACAGTCATGTCCAGTACACTACAGTACAGTCCTGTACACTACAGTCCAGTCCTGTACACTACAGTCCAGTCCTGTATACTACCATCCAGTACCCTACAGTCCAGTACACTACAGTCCAGTCCTGTACACTAGTCAGGTCCAGTACACTACAGTAAGGTCCAGTAAACTACAGTCCTGTACACTACAGTACAGTCCAGTCCTGTACACTACAGTCCTGTACACTACAGTACAGTCCAGTCTTGTACACTACAGTCCAGTCCTGTACACTACAGTCCAGTCCTGTACACTAGAGTCCAGTCCTGTACAGTCCAGTCCTGTACACTAGAGTCCAGTCCTGTACACTAGAGTCCAGTCCTGTACACTAGAGTCCAGTCCTGTACACTAGAGTCCAGTCCTGTACACTACAGTCAGGTCCAGTACACTACAGTCAGGTCCAGTACACTACAGTCCGGTCCTGTACACTACAGTCCTGTACACTACAGTACAGTACAGTCCAGTCCTGTACACTACAGTCCAGTCCTGTACACTAGAGTCCAGTCCTGTACACTACAGTCCAGTCCTGTACACTACAGTCCAGTCCTGTACACTACAGTCCAGTCCTGTACACTACAGTCCAGTCCAGTACACTACAGTCCAGTCCTGTACACTACAGTCCAGTCCAGTACACTACAGTCAGGTCCAGTACACTACAGTCCAGTACACTACAGTCCAGTCCTGTACACTACAGTCCAGTACACTAGAGTCCAGTCCTGTACACTAGAATCAGGTCCAGTACACTACAGTCAGGTCCAGTACACTGCAGTCCAGTCCTGTACACTACCGTCCAGTACCCTACAGTCCAGTCCAGTACCCTACAGTCCAGTCCAGTACACTACAGTCAGGTCCAGTACACTACAGTCCAGTCCTGTACACTACAGTCCAGTCCTGTACACTACAGTCCAGTCCTGTACACTACAGTCCAGTCCAGTACACTACAGTCCAGTCCTGTACACTACAGTCCAGTCCAGTACACTACAGTCAGGTCCAGTACACTACAGTCCAGTACACTACAGTCCAGTCCTGTACACTACAGTCCAGTCCTGTACACTACAGTCCAGTCCAGTACACTACAGTCCAGTCCTGTACACTACAGTCCAGTCCAGTACACTACAGTCCAGTCCTGTACACTACAGTCCAGTCCAGTACACTACAGTCAGGTCCAGTACACTACAGTCCAGTACACTACAGTCCAGTCCTGTACACTACAGTCCAGTACACTAGAGTCCAGTCCTGTACACTAGAATCAGGTCCAGTACACTACAGTCAGGTCCAGTACACTGCAGTCCAGTCCTGTACACTACCGTCCAGTACCCTACAGTCCAGTCCAGTACCCTACAGTCCAGTCCAGTACACTACAGTCAGGTCCAGTACACTACAGTCCAGTCCTGTACACTACAGTCCAGTCCTGTACACTACAATCAGGTCCAGTACACTACAGTCAGGTCCAGTACACTACAGTCAGGTCCAGTACACTACAGTCCAGTACACTACAGTCCAGTCCAGTACACTACAGTCCAGTCCTGTACACTACACTCAGGTCCAGTACACTACACTACAGTCCAGTACACTACAGTCCAGTCCTGTACACTACAGTCCAGTACACTACAGTCCAGTACACTACAGTCCAGTCCTGTACACTACAATCAGGTCCAGTACACTACAGTCAGGTCCAGTACACTACAGTCAGGTCCAGTACACTACAGTCCAGTACACTACAGTTCAGTCCAGTACACTACAGTTCAGTCCAGTACACTACAGTCCTGTACACTACAGTCCTGTCCAGTTTACTACAGTCCTGTCCAGTTTACTACAGTCCTGTACACTACAGTCCTGTCCAGTTTACTACAGTCCTGTCCAGTACACTACAGTCCAGTACACTACAGTCCAGTACAGTGCCCTTGCCATCTTGTGGGTAATTAGTTGGTGCTGAGGTGAATAGTCCTGAGAGAGGGAGTAAATGGACTGGAAGAGAGGTGTGGAGGACCAGTAGTGGTGGTTAACCCTTGAGGCCCACTCATTGCTAATGCTCTGTCTGTCTCTCTATCTCGCTTTGTCTCTGTCTGTCTCTCTGTCCCTCTGTAGGCACAAGGTCTGATGGAGGAGGCAGAGAGGGACATCCCTGGCCCTACCATGGCCCCTGTCCCCAGCTCCCGCTGTAACCTGACACCCAGCCGACAGAATAGCCCCGTCCAGCTGGGACAGTGTGCCGTCGGCCCCCCTGGTCCCACCTCCACATCCACTCAGAGCGCATCCGCGGCGGCCTCCTTCTTCATCAGGTAAGCTGCGTCCACAACCCCCCCTTTCACTGAAATCACACCTGAAGAGAGAGTCTGACAAAGGGCTGAGAGTGATGATGATTAGGGTCTGCTGTGCTGTATTGTGGTGGCTTTAGGGTGTGTGTGGTTGGCTACCTCGGTACGGCATGCTGTTGTGGAAGGGATCTGTGTGGAGACTTGTCTTTACACAATAAGGTCATGGTTCATTGCTGCACTACACTCTTAGAAACAAAGGTTCCATCTAGAACCTTAAAGGGTTCTTCCACTGTGCCCATAGGAGAACCCTTTGAGTTCCATGTAGAACCCTTTCCATAGAGTTCTACCTGTAACCAAAAAGTGGTCTCCTATGGGGACAGTGGAAGAACCCTTTTGGAACCCTTTTTCGGGAGTGTAGAGTGTAGCGTGATGTGGACCTAATCCATGAAGATGTTGTCCTTGCCGTTGTTAAATTATGGCATACTTTAGGCTGTGCTGGAACGCTGTGTGGAGAATAGACTGTGAGCATACTTTAGGCTGTGCTGGAACGGTGTGTGGAGAATAGATTGTGAGCATACATTAGGCTGTGCTGGAACGGTGTGTGGAGAATAGACTGTGAGCATACTTTAGGCTGTGCTGGAACGCTGTGTGGAGAATAGACTGTGAGCATACTTTAGGCTGTGCTGGAACGGTGTGTGGAGAATAGACTGTGAGCATACTTTAGGCTGTGCTGGAACGCTGTGTGGAGAATAGATTGTGAGCATACTTTAGGCTGTGCTGGAACGGTGTGTGGAGAATAGACTGTGAGCATACTTTAGGCTGTGCTGGAACAGTGTGTGGAGAATAGATTGTGAGCATACTTTAGGCTGTGCTGGAACGGTGTGTGGAGAATAGATTGTGAGCATACATTAGGCTGTGCTGGAACGCTGTGTGGAGAATAGACTGTGAGCATACATTAGGCTGTGCTGGAACGCTGTGTGGAGAATAGACTGTGAGCATACATTAGGCTGTGCTGGAACGCTGTGTGGAGAATAGACTGTGAGCATACATTAGGCTGTGCTGGAACGCTGTGTGGAGAATAGACTGTGAGCATACATTAGGCTGTGCTGGAACGCTGTGTGGAGAATAGACTGTGAGCATACATTAGGCTGTGCTGGAACGCTGTGTGGAGAATAGACTGTGAGCATACATTAGGCTGTGCTGGAACGCTGTGTGGAGAATAGACTGTGAGCATACATTTAGCTAGGCGCCAGTGCCCGTGAATGGATAATGGTATTATATAATGTTATACATGTAAAGACAGTGTCTCACAAAGGGGCTTAGGTTCAAGCACATAGTTTGTACTATTGTGCTTTTCTTTAGTATGTACACCTGTGTACACTGTATGTACACACAGTATGTACACACAGTATGTACACACAGTATGTACACCTGTGTTTTTGTTGTTTGGTTCCTTTAAAATTTTCTAGTGCAGTTTGTTGTAGTAACATATTAATGTAGCTTGTATTCAGTGTTGATCTTGTGTACATTCAGAATGAGTTGCTCCATTTAGCTATGGCAATGCTAATGCTCTGGAGGATATATGTGCCTCCACTGGGGGTACAGACAGCTCTCCATAGGCTGCTCTAATGCGGTAAGATGTCATTGCTAGAGTCTCAGGCAGATTGGTCGGTGTGTACATTCCCTGTACAGCCTCGACTCCCCAAGGAGCTGTGTGACATAATTAATTTTATCCTGAGGGAAGCTGGGTAAGGATGATCTATTGGGTTGTTAGAGCATTGCACCCTGGGAGGCAGAACCCTGGGAGGCAGAGAAGACAGGAGAGGGGGACGTTGTGTAGTGTGACGGTGACATCCTGAGGGAACAGGGAAGGAGCTTGGCTTTCTCCAAACTCTCAAAGTGAGCTCCCCTCGCCAACCTTAGTGGGGTCAAACTATAAGACTGGGACCATGGGGCCTCTCCCTTGGCAAGGAGGATATTCCAAATGCTCTTCTAAATGTGTCACTTCCTGGACGTGTCACTTCCTGTGAGATACTTGGCAGGTCAAGCGTGAACAACAGTGAGTTGTGACCTAGATGTGGACAGGGTTAGTTTCAGAGGCTGATTTATTATTTCTACTGTTTTCTTTGGACGAGAGCTGAAAAAGAGAGGGCTGGACAAGCCATGTGTGTGTGTCTCTCAGTAAGGGAGGGGGACTTGTTTTTTCCCATCAGTTGCGTCCTGGTAGGACAGGAGGGGAGGTGGTGGAAGCAGTGAAGGGTTCCACCTTTCATTTCATCCCAGAGATACTTCCCTGCCAAGAATGTGTGTTGTTTGACTTGGCGAGGAGAAGGATGGTGATGACGGGGCCCGGACAGCTTTAAACAGCATCACATTCCACAGATTCAGATACAGGGCGGTGGACGGCTGGGCGGTAGGCGGTTGAGATGCACTGGGCTAGACTGGAAGCACACCCACTTCCTCAGGTACTGCAGCTGTTGCCTCCACAAGCACCTGCACTGCTTTAAGCACTAGAATGTAAGCCTCCATCATCATCGTCATTACCGTCATCTTCATCTTTACTCTAGCATCGGGGTCAGTGTGCAGGCTAGGGTTGTGTTCCACCACTGCTGATTGCAGTAACAGTGTTTTAGTTCTCAGAGGTCAGCAAGAACAACTGTGTTTAACAAATCTCCTTCTTCTCACTGTCTCCCATTGACATTTGAAATAACAAATTAGCCCTTCATCTTTTGGGGCTGATTGAAAACATATTTGTGATTAATATTCCTTTTTGTCCTCTAAAGATACAATTAGTGAAATCCATGTTAAAGTGCTGAGAGGCCAGGATATTTGAACAGAATAACCAAACAATGGTTGCTCCTGTCTGGGGTGTAGCTCCACAGACACTTGTCTGACATTCAGGAAAGCTGTCCAACTCACAGATGACATTTGAATTAGAATGCAATTAGGTGCTGAGGGAAAAGAGGAGACTGAGAAAGAGGGAAGGAGAGAGAGAATACCACTTCCTCTTAGTGATTGCCTCTGGTGCAGATAATACATTTTTTAACTCAAGCATTCAACATTATTTTAAACTTGTCTGGTCCATTTAAAAAAGCATTTGATTATAAATGTTCATTTGACAACCCAGAAACTCCAACTACCATTACTCTGTGTTGCCGTCTGCTGGGAGACTCAGTTAAGAGTGTTCTCTCATGTGGCTCCCCTACTCCCTGCCCAGGGAAAATGGTTTAGGTTGGGTCTCCTCTCCATAATGTCTCCGATCATTATGTAGGCAGGAAATGGGCCTCGATATGAATTCAACAATTGAAGCTGAACTATTACTCTCCTTTTACTACGCTGTCATTACTGGTTGCTGATTGCTCATCAAAACTCTTCTAAGCTTTCATTTTTCCATTTATTTTTTCATTCATAAATCTGTTATTTTCTCAAACTCACCATCATTCATGAAGAATGGTGTCTTATAGCTTCAGTAGGGAGACATTTTTCACAATGTAAAGGTATTGTTCAATGACATGAAATGCTTTGGTCAAAGCAAATAAGCATACAACATGTAGTTTAGTATTGACATTTTACAATCCCCATTCAACTCTTGCTGTCACCCATTATTTTCCCCCTATCAACCAGAGTGTGCTGAAACAAAGATTGGCCCGGGTCAATAATGAGCAATTGGCTATTAGATGGACCATAAAATAGCCTCTAGACAGGAGGGGTTAAAGGTCAGGGTCTGTCCAAGCAGAGTGGTCAGTGTGTGTGTTTCAGTATACAGAGGGAGGATGACGGGAAGGAGGGAGGGGGTAGGGAAGGGCTGGGAGGCGAGAAGAGGAGGAGGGAAGGGAAGGGAGGAGGATGGGGGTGCTCATTCAGCTTACTAGCGTGTTGAATACTGATTGCTTTGTGACGGAGCATGTGATTAGTGTATTGACACAGCGTTTAGTAATGAGAGCAGGCAGTGTTCCCAGCAGGGGCTCTGGCTGCTCGACTAAATGACGCGTCCACTGCCGACACACCGTCCACCCTGCTCATCCCTCTGTTCTATTAACACCTGATGATTGGGAATGAGGTGTGTTTCTATCCCTTGGGACCCATGAGGGGAAGGGGAAAAGGAGAGGGAGAGGGAAGGGAATGCTAACCTCAGAGCAGTTCTTCTCAATGCTCGGAACAACTTTTGCTGTTCTGAGTAAGAGAGGAGAGCAAACCTTAAAGCTAAGAGGAGTGTTTGCAGTGTCCAGGGACAGGTGGGTTCAGGGTAGGGGCGTGGGGCAGGGAGAACAGCTGTTAGCAGGAATGTGGCCCTGGAGCAGTGTCCTCACAGGAGGAAGTGTCTTTACGGCCCTGTGCAGCCCTGGAGCTGCTGCTGCCCAGGTGAGTGTGTGTGTACTGCAGTAATCACTGTGATTGTGGATTGGGAAGGCTTCTCCCCAGACAAGGCCTGCCTAGTCTTTGTGTCTGAAGTATAGTGTGCTGCTTCATCACTGAGACTGTGCAAAGTAACCATAGAAACAACTCCCCATGACTAACATGAAAGCTGGCCAATTAATGTGAATAAATATGCCTGAGGCACGCTAATCAACATTTTTGGAGCTCTCCATACAAATATCTTAATCAAAGTTTTGTTGCAACAACATCCCCTTGAAAGCTGTAGACCCGGCTACAATTCATGAATGTATAACCAGGTGATTGTCACTGTAGAGATGTTTATCTCTCTCTCTCTCTCTCTCTCTGACTCTTTCTCTTTCTCTCTCTCTTTCTTTGTGTGTGTTTGTGTGTGTGCCAGTGGCCTTTTTCCTGTGTGATTGTTATTGGAGTTGGGGTTGTGTTGGTGTAGTGGTGGAGGTGGGGTTGAGGTGGGTTGGTGTAGTGGTGGGTGTGGGTTGGTGTAGTGGTGGATATAGGGGTGGGGTTGGTATAGTGGTGGGGTTGGTATAGTGGTGGGGGTGGTATAGTGGTGGGGTTGGGTTGGTATAGTTGTGGGGGTGGGTTGAGGTGGTGGGGGTGGGTTGGTGTAGTGGTGGAGGTGGGGTTGAGGTGGGTTGGTGTAGTGGTGGGTGTGGGTTGGTGTAGTGGTGGATATAGGGGTGGGGGTGGTATAGTGGTGGGGGTGGTATAGTGGTGGGGTTGGGGTTGGGTTGGTATAGTTGTGGGGGTGGGTTGAGGTGGTGGGGGTGGGTTGGTGTAGTGGTGGAGGTGGGGTTGAGGTGGGTTGGTGTAGTGGTGGGTGTGGGTTGGTGTAGTGGTGGATATAGGGGTGGGGGTGGTATAGTGGTGGGGGTGGTATAGTGGTGGGGTTGGGGTTGGGTTGGTATAGTTGTGGGGGTGGGTTGAGGTGGTGGGGGGTGGGTTGGTGTAGTGGTGGGTGGGTGTTGGTGTAGTGGTGGATATAGGGGTGGGGGGTGGTATAGTGGTGGGGGTGGTATAGTGGTGGGGTTGGGGTTGGGTTGGTATAGTTGTATAGGGGGGGGTGGGTTGAGGTGGTGGGGGGTGGGTTGGTGTAGTGGTGGAGGTGGGGTTGAGGTTGGGGGCAGGAACGTGGGGGTGAAGTGTACCATGGGCCACTCACACACACACTCCACTTCGACTAGAGGAGATAGGAGAGACAGGGAGACTGTGAGGCCGGATATAGAAGGGAAATGCAGTGTTTGTTTGTCTGGCTGTGTTGTGAGTGACAGGGGAGATCTGTGTCAGGGATATATTGTCTGATAGATGAATGCTGAGTGGAGGGAGCTGTGGAGCGGCTCTGCTCTGGGCTGGGCCTGCTGGCCAGGGGATAAAGGGACTGAGTGGATGCAGGCAGGGAGAGTGGAGTGCTGCCGAGAGCCTCACACACACACACCGTCAGCATGCTTGGGGTGATGCTCCAGACCACTGGTTTCAGGAGGAGGAGCTCAGAACCTGTGGAGGGGAACGCTGGACACCTCACCACCATGGGACTCACGTAAGTCACACACACCCCAACCCAGGGCTGGAGGAGATACACAACTTAGTTTGATGGGCGATGCAGCTGCTGTGTTTGGGTGTGTTTATACTCCTGCTGCTGATTGTGCTGCAGTCAGTGTGTAGCGTTGATTTTGTGGTGGAGTTGTTCTGTGTGATCCCTGAAGGTGACAGGGTAATGGTTTTGTCGAGCTTCACAAAGATGGGTGTTTCTAGCGATGTGAGAATGTGAGCGGAATGCTTAGTCAGGAGAGAACACCATTGAAATGCAAGTTAAGACTCAGCTTTATTCTGAGGAGGGTAAACGGAGTGGAGTTGCAAAGTTAACACTAGCTTCTGTGTTCAGCATAGCCTGACTGGCAGGAATTCATTTATCCATACTTTTAGTTGGTTTTGTTTTTTGGAAGACATAGAATCAAAAAAAGATCCTGAATAGATCAACAGAAGCGTTGATGGGTGGTGAGTGGGTTGGTGGGTGGTGGGTGGTGAGTGAGTGGGTTGGTGAGTGGGTTGGTGGGTGGGTGGTGAGTGGGTTGGTGGGTGGGTGGTGAGTGGGTTGGTGGGTGGGTGGTGAGTGGGTTGGTGGGTGGGTGGTGAGTGGGTTGGTGGGTGGTGAGTGGGTTGGTGGGTGATGAGTGGGTGGTGAGGGTTTGGTGGGTGGGTGGTGGTTAGGCTGTGCCATGCTATTGGTCTCTTTTCTGCTATTCCATTGAGACTTACCCCCTCACCAGTGTTTTAGGTTCATGTAGGCTCTAGTGTTACTGTGTTTCCATCAGGACTAAAGACTTGTGAGCCGCATAAAAATAATCATTCAAGACTGTTGTTTTGTGAGAAGGTGTTAAAGTTCACAGTTAGACATTGTTATGTATTGTAAATGCCAGCTGAAAGTACCCAGGACCTTGCCTTGGCTCCAAGTCTATACATGTTGTATTCGGCACATGTGACCAATAAAATGAGATTAGATTTTGATTAGACCAGGTCTACCGGAGCCATGGCCCAGTGAGACACGGGGACCAGCCCAGGCGTAAATCCTCAGTGGAAATAAAGCGTTAGTTTACTCTGGGTTAAAACACCAGCTGTTATTTTCCTGTCATAATCAGGCTGGGGCTAATGTCTGTCAGTGGAGAGCAGAGCAGCGGTAGCAGCAGCAGCTGAGCCAGGGGATGGGGAAGGGCTCTGGCAGTGTAACCCCCAGATAAGGCCAGGTGTGAAAAGCTATCAGGGGCCTGTCTGGCATCATCAGTGGGGAGGTGTTGATGGAGATTCAGCCTAGACACACCGCCTCAGAGATCTGCAGCAGGCCACCAGGCAGGCCCCTTCCTTTTCTTGGGGGGCCTACTATCACCACTAGCAATAACCAGGTGGATCACCCCACATCCATTCTACCCCAATATCACAGCCTCCACCCCTGCCTATAGTCCACACCCCCACCCACCTCTCAGCTCCTCCCTCAGACCCCCTTCTTCTGTTATACCCAACATGGTACTGTATATGGAATGGGTCAGATGATAGATCCCCTCATTTGCCCATTTAACTTTTTTAGTCAGTTAGGTTGAAGTAATTTATCCAGTTTTGCTAAGTTTGTTTAATTGATTTAGTATCGGCAGCTGTAGATACTGTAGTTTTGGTTCTTGTTTTTTTGGAGGAAATTGGAGGGATTGTAAGTCATCTTAGAACAACCTGAGTGTATCCATATTGCAGACCCTTCCTCTCAAGCCAATCACTTATACTTCATCTGGCTGTCCTGGGCAGTGTAGTGCAGTCTGCTGCACAGTAGAGATAGTGCCACCTCATCAGACCACCACTGCTGTGGTATAGACTGGCACTGCCCTCCCCTGGACATGCCCATCTCTAAGGATAAGAAGCCAAGGCATGATGCTGCTGTGACCCCTGGGTATCTGTGGGAAGGCCTGTGTTGTGACAGTCATGGTGGAGGCGGTTGTGGCCTGCATGGTAAACATACACAGAGAGAGGACTGGCGGGGAGGGACAGGGATGGGAGAGAGAGCCCCGAGGAGAGTGCTGACTGGAACCGTGTCCATTCCCCCTAAACACCTGAGTCAGGAAGTCTGGCTGGCCTGGCCCACTTACATAGCAGGGGGGATGTTTGCTGGAGCTGACAAAAGGCTGAAATGCTGACTCTAAGCGCTGGATAACACTGGGCCATAGAGTCAGCCCTGTGGGGCAGTGGTTGGGCTGTGACCGATTCCTTTCACGCAGGGGGAAACGAGGGGATGTTAGAGGGAGACCCACTACATCCTGTGTGCCTGTCACCTGACATGACAGTGCCTTTGTCTCAGCGTGTGCTGGTGGTGATGATCTAAAAGGTCAGGATGTGTTAAATGTCATGTGGGTAGGAGAGAGACTGTGGCCTCAGCATTTAGGCAGCACATAACCAGGCCTGTTAGACTGTTCCTCTGCCCATGGCCAACCAGGACTTCCCATTCACACAGATGATGAGGCTACTAATGGAGGTGCCATAGGAACCCTGCTGGGCTGCAGTGATCTGGGCATTAGTGTTAAGTGATAGGAGCCTCTGAGCTGATATTCTCCCACCCGGCTGGATTCTATGCATTACAGTAGTTGGGGTTGAGGCCAGCTAACCCTACAACATGTACTGTAAATCTCTATGGCATCCCTCAGTGAGAGGTGTCATGCAAATTCAGACTATTATCATTGTCATTACAATTGCAGGCCTCTCCTATATGTGCTGGAGACAAGAGAGAGAGGCTGGAATAAGAATACAAGTTAATTGCAATAGCTGCCTGCATGGAATATGCATTGAAGAATGTTACGACCTATTGTCTCCCTGAACCACAACATAGCGTGTGGTCCCTTCTCCCATGAGCTCACCCTGGCTTTATTTCCTCAGTCTGCAGAAACAAGATGGCTCCCACTGGGCCGCTGTGTTTCTGTGTCCTCCAGCCCCTCCGCTCCACAGTGTCAGCCTGCCTGCCTCTCCCAGGTCCCGGCCTTGCACTAAATATGAATAACTAATAGCGTTGATTTCCCCAACCGGTAGTTCTCTATATATCAGACCACAGTCATTCTAATTCACACAAACACAGTGCTCCTGGTCTCCCTGTGTGTGTTGCTGATCCATCTAGAGGACAGAGGGCCATTGTCAGGACAGGTAGATAAGCTCTTACCTGATCCTCAATAGCAGGGTGAATAGATTTACTACTCCACCACCTCTCCACTGTTCTCCTGCTTCTCTTCCCTGGCTTCGGGGCTTTGGGCCTAGATGACTGTCCAACAGTTGAATGGGAACCACAGTTCTCTGCACATGGATCCAGGTCAACAGTGTTGCCAGTGATTGTCTACCTCCACTATGGGAAGTCTCTCATGAACGTCTCCTGCTGTTCTTCTTGCTTGCCTTGGGTGGGTGGGGGATACTGTTGATCTGCTACAGGGTCCTCTTTATGTTGGGTAATACTGGCCATGGTTGGAGTTTTGAATCAGAGATGGGACAGTGTCTATTCTTCTTGGTAAAAAGGCAGGATCAATAAAACCCTAGTGTGGACAGGGTTTATCTTGTGTTTGTGTTTGCAGCCTGCCTGCCTGCCTGCCACTGGCTCCATGCAAACTGTCTGGAATGGATTGGATTATAGTTCGTAGTCAGTTCATGACCCAGCACGTGAGAGAGCCTGCTGCAGTGCTAGAAATCCCATTATCCCTAGCTGACTATGTGACTTTGAGTGTGTGTGTGGATGTGGATGTGTATGAGTGTGTGTGTGTGTGTGTGTGTGTGTGTGTGTGTGTGTGCGTGTGCGTGAGAGACTATATGTGTGTAAGCCTCTTATTGACCTGAATAATACTGTAGTAGTCACTGAGCTCTGGCTCTGTTTAATATTTACGGTCACACCTCTACATTACTAAACCTTAAAGCTCACCAGTGTTGGTGTTGTACAACACTGTAGACCCTCTCTATCTCTCCCTACCCCAGACTCTTAGAATAGCTTTGTTCAGAACCTAGGAATTCCTCTAGCCTTTTTGGATTCCCAAATCCCAACCATGCTTCCATGCGCTATCCTCCCCTCTAACCCATTTTTACTAGACTTGGATCCCTCATGTTTTCCCAGCATTGTGTATTGACTGGTATATAGATAGCAGATTAAGGAACACGTGTTTGAATTCCCCCCCCCCCCTCGATCCGCTGATTAATCACTCCCAAATGTTCCCAGCAGCGTGTGGGGCTCGGCCTGGCCTGGTTGTTGTGATAGCCTCGGCGTGGAGGAAAGCAAATAAATAATCGCTAGGTGTCTTACCCTGCCAGGCTCTGATTAATGACAGAGAGGAGTGGCGCAAGAAAACGCCCTCCCCATCCCTCCCTCTCTTGTCTTTCTCTCCCTCCCCATCTCTCTCTTGTCTTTCTCTCCCTCCCCATCCCTCTCTCTTGTCTTTCTCTCCCTCCCCATCCCTCTTGTCTTTCTCTCCTCCCCATCTCTCTCTTGTCTTTCTCTCCCTCCCCATCCCTCTCTTGTCTTTCCCTCTCTTGTCTTTCTCCCCCCCATCTCTCTCTTGTCTTTCTCTCCCTCCCCATCTCTCTCTTGTCTTTCTCTCCCTCCCCATCTCTCTCTTGTCTTTCTCTCCCTCCCCATCTCTCTCTTGGCTTTCTCTCCCTCCCCCTCTCTCTCTTGTCTTTCTCTCCCTCCCCCATCTCTCTCTTGTCTTTCTCTCCCTCCCCATCTCTCTCTTGTCTTTCTCTCCCTCCCCATCTCTCTCTTGTCTTTCTCTCCCTCCCCATCTCTCTCTTGTATCAGCCAATGACCGCTTGATGTTGTGGTCTTCGTGTATTGAATGAATATTCCACATTCACTGCACATTCTGCTTTACAGTACTGTGTTGCTCTGAGCACAAATGTGCTCTTGAGGCTTTCAGCGAAGATGGGCGAGTGGGTTTCAGCTCAAGACATGTTGGAAGTGTAATTTTATTCCACATCCTCTGCAACCTGTGAAGACAACATAACAGTGTGGTGGAGTACCTGGAAACAGCATCAGTGGAGCAGTAGAACATATTCTGCAGGAGATGAAAGTAGCTGTTCATCTTTGTAAGCAGTAGGGGGTGGGGATGCTACAGCCCAGAAAGAAGGGAGGATCATATCTTCATTATAATCTGTCACACATCAAATCAGGGGAAAAATATGATTTTCTCCAAATAGTTCAAATCAGCAGTTTACACCAAGTCAGCAGTTTACACCAAGTCAGCAGTTTACACCAAGTCAGCAGTTTACACCAAGTCAGCAGTTTACACCAAGTCAGCAGTTTACACCAAGTCAGCAGTTTACACCAAGTCAGCAGTTTACACCAAATCAGCAGTTTACACCAAGTCAGCAGTTTACACCAAGTCAGCAGTTTACACCAAGTCAGCAGTTTACACCAAGTCAGCAGTTTACACCAAGTCAGCAGTTTACACCAAATCAGCAGTTTACACCAAATCAGCAGTTTACACCAAGTCAGCATGGTGTATTTTCTCCTTTTCCTCCAACACTTCTCTCCTCTCCTGGTGTGTAAGACTCTAGTAAGTCAGTTATGGTCAATCTGCAGAAGATATATTTTCCTACTGTATGAAGACATTTTGACAACGATTTGTAGATCTCTCCTCCAGGGGCCAAAAAAACACAAAGGCACAGGAAGCTGTGTCAGGGAGGTGTTTCAGCTCACACATCCCTTATAGGTCCCTGGCTGCAGCTCCAACAACACTCCCTCCCTCATCGCTAAGGAGTCAACCTTGGCATTGTAGATTCTGTTTCATGCTACATTCATTGGGATTGATTCTATTGGCATTGTTGGCATAAACCTTGATTCCTTGAGCTGGTATCCAACAAAATGACTCCAGGACCTAAAAAGACAAACTTCCCCTCAGTGGATACAAAGCAAATGCCAAAGTCTACCTCTGCCGAGTGCAACACTCCCGAGTGGCGCAGCGGTTTAAGGCACTGGTTTAAGGCACCCAGGCGGTATCACAACCGGCCGTGATCGGGAGTCCCATAGGGTGACCCACAATTGGCCCAGCGTCGTCCGGGTAATGGGAGGTTTTGGCCGAGGGGCTTTACAAGTAGGCCGTCATTGTAAATAAGAATTTCTTCTTAACTGGCTAGACTAGTTAAATAAAAAACACAGAACTAGGAGTTTTGCAATTTTAATTAGAATGTTTTCCATTTAGACTCCAACTGTTCCATGTATTTTAGGTCGACAGGGGATTCCCGTCTTGGTGCACTTTGGGAATAAAGCAATTCCAAGCTGACTGTGGCGGAGCCCCAATGATAATTCTTCTGTGTTACTTTCTCAGGCAGAAAATGATTTACCTCTCAGACAGCCCCTCACTGGCACCAGGCCAACTCAGTGATCCTAGAGAGGACCAGGCTGTACAGACCACCGCACACACACACTCACTATCCCCCTCCCGCCGAGACACACCCTTGTCTCCCTCAAACATTCTTTCTCTCTCCTGTGGTCCCTGTCTATTTTCTAGTCTATTTCTCTCACCTATTCCAGCTCTCTTCTCTCCATGTCATTTCCCTTCCTCCCCATCTTTACCTTACTCTGTTTTTTCTCCCCGTCTCTCCCTTACTCCCCCTTTTTCTGTGGGTCGTCTGTTCTCTTTCTCTATCTCGATCGCCTTAATCGCTCCTTTCCCACCTCATTCCACATGGAGTTTCACATGAATGCTAAGGAGATCATGAGAGATTGTGGTGTTTTTACACAGAGTGGTGCCTTTTTTGCTTTACTCAAGCGAAAGGGAGAGAAATATTCTTTATATGTCGTATAGATCAACCATATTTTCACAGTTTCTGTGCTTTGCGTTGCATTTTAGAAGAGAATAACCAAGAGTTGTGATGTGACAGCAGTCCAGTCTTTATAGCGCAGCTATACCCTTTACTGTAGGAGAAGTTAGTGGACTGTGTAGGACTGAATGTACCCTGTACTGTAGGACTGTCTGTGGACTGTGTAGGACTGAATGTACCCTGTACTGTAGGACAGTTAGTGGACTGTGTAGGACTGAATGTACCCTGTACTGTAGGACTGTCTGTGGACTGTGTAGGACTGAATGTACCCTTTACTGTAGGACAGTTAGTGGACTGTGTAGGACTGAATGTACCCTGTACTGTAGGACTGTCTGTGGACTGTGTAGGACTGAATGTACCCTGTACTGTAGGACTGTATGTGGACTGTGTAGGACTGAATGTACCCTGTACTGTAGGACTGTATGTGGACTGTGTAGGACTGAATATACCCTGTACTGGAGGTCTTTGTATGTGTGTGGATTCTGCTTGTCTAATTGACCAGAGATCAGTGCAGCAAAGATACCCGCAGCCTTGGGCAGTCAGCATACAAATGATGCCCCATTTGGTATTCTGTGTCCAAGGCCAGCCAGCGTGTCGACACAAAGAGCATGTTGGACATCTTGTTGGAACAAAAGGCTTTTCTCCAAAGCTTCAGTCCA